>NW_010336783.1:59928-95959 GCF_000700745.2 Antrostomus carolinensis
GGAAAGAGAGGCCGCTTTTGTCTAGGCAGCCTCAGGGAACGTGGAGAACAAAATCAAGTGGAAAAGCTGCTGTTCAAGTGCCAGACTTCCCGGGGCAGAGGCCACAGCCCCTCACGCAGCTAATCCTCCTGCCCAGCATTTCTCTGGCTGCCCCCTGAATCACAGCCTCATGCCCTATTCTCTGTAAAACCCGCTCTCCTTTGTATTTTTTAGGTTGGTTATCAAGCTGGGAGTAATGGACAGCCACTGCCCTCTCAATACATGAATGACCTGGACAGTGCCTTAGTTCCGGTGATTCATGGAGGGGCATGTCAGTTGAGTGAGGGGCCAGTCATTATGGAGCTCATCTTTTATATTCTGGAAAACATCTCATAAGAGGACTTCATTTTCTGTTCAGACCTGTTCCAGCAGCAGTTGTATCTGAATCATTTGCACTTTAAAACTGGAAAAATTAAGCTTTTGTTAACACTATTGGGGGAGGGTGGGGAGGAGGGAGGGACAGTTGTTCCATAATTCTAAATCTTCTATGCATTGTCAACCAACAGAGGATCAGGGCAGCTTCTATACTACAACATGGCTATGCTATCCTTGCAGCTAATACACTTCTGTTACTGTTTAGAAAAATGCTCATGTTTAAAGACTTACAGTCATGTACTCTAAATGCTCAAACGGGTGCAAAGATCGCAAATGGGGCGTAAATAAAAAGTGAAACTCCAATCTTGTACTGTTTGTAGATGGACATGTAAGAAAACAACCAAGACCTCCATTCTGACCTCATCATAATGCCATTTGTGGTTGTTCTGTAGACATAAAAAAAAAAAAAAAAAGTAAAGTTTACATTATTTTGACCAGATTATTGGTTGAAATATGTTTGGAGTAGCCCTTGAGAGCTGTGGAGAGGTTACCTAGCCATAACTACATCTGTGTACGTGTCCAAAGGAGCAGAAGGGCAGGCAGCGCTCTGACAGCGGTATTATGTACACTGCAGTTGTGTGTGTGTGTGTGTGATAGGCTAGTTTACTTTGTTCCTCTATTTACTATAAAAACCCATCACCTCGGCAGATTTCTATAATCTCCTAGAACAACTCTGCTATTCTGTACTTTGTTTACAAATCTGTACAAAGCAGAGGAAGTATTAGCCCTAAAGTGCAGTTATATCTCATTCCTCTTCCCCAGTAGGTCCTGCTTTTTAAAGAAAAGTAACACCCAGGGCAGCTTTAAGTCTCCTCCTTGCTGTACGCTGTAGTGTAACGCTCGTGTCATGTAATACAAGACATATTAGCAGCACCATGTAAAAGCTTACCTGTGATAAAAGTATAGAGTGGCTGTTTTTGCATGTTCTGCTGAAAAAAGGCTTTCTGGTCAGCTCTGAACACTTGCACTTGGCCCAGTGCTCTTGGTCTCACCTGAGAGGGCTTTAGTAAGGCAAGCAGCTGCTCACCTCTGCCACAACACTGCGAAGCTGGAATTGAGAATCAGCCAGAGGAAACGCTTACTCTCTCCCTGGAAAGCTGCTAACCAGTGGCAAGAGCTGAAAGCAGAAGGGGCTTGGTTTGTTGAGCTGTAGCCATGCAAAGCAGCTGCTTGAGTCCCTCCCAGGAAGGGGGAGCAAAGGTTTCTCCTCCTGTCTGTACAAAAAATTAATTTGGGAAGAGAGGGGCTAGGTTACGGTGAGCACACGATCGCAGACATGGCATTGGCCCTGCTGGTGGGCAGTGCTGGTGGAAGCAGCAGGGATTGTTTTGCTTTTGCTGTATGTGAGTCACACAGGCACCTTCCAACGGTAAAGAGAGTGCAAGGCTACTGCGAGACTGGTGCTGTATTTTTTAACCAACTATACAGCATTAGCTGGGCACAGGACAAGGCAACTGTGCCCATGCCATGTATTTGATGTAGAGACAGCGCAGTGTCTGCACAGAGTGCATTTGTGAATAAACAGCTACTGCTTTTTGAAAAAAAGCAAAGTCCGACAAATCCAACATGACCCATGAGAGCTGTCACCACCCACCACCCGGGAGGCCAGAGAACTGGGGTCCAACTCCCAAAAGAACAGCTGGCCAGCAAGAGGTAGCGCGCTACTGTGCTTGAAAGGGTAAGTAAGTGTCACAGCAAAGTGCCACCTTCCCTCTGGGCCTTGGGAAACGGCGGCTGGCTTAAGGCAGCTTCCCCAGTGGTTCATGATGGACACACCTTCAGCTATGACAGTCCCTGGCCCTCCTCTGTATCTGTGCAGTGAGCAGGACTAAGGTTACGTTCCGACTCCCCCTGCACGCTGATTTTGCACACGCTGGGACGCAGCGCCGCACTCCGGGGTGGAGGCAGGATTCAGTATCTGGAAGAGTGTTCCATCACCTACCCGACAATCTTCCTTCTAGAGCCTGCACTCCAGCTTTGCCACAGCAGCGGCTTTCCAGTGACCTTGGTTGCATTGTTACGCTTAATGATGCAGTAAAAGAGGTGAAAAAAAAAAAAAAGAATAAATCTTTATCTTCTCTTCCTTTGCCCCAAAAGTCTTTTAGGTTTGGATTATGTTTGTGCAAAACACTATCAACCGGTGACTGACATGTTTGCTTCAACCATAGCCTTTTAAATGACCTTAATTACCATGTTGTTAAGAAATGAGTACTTGTTTTAGAAAAGAATTGTACTTTTAAAATTCAGTTAGTTAACACTGCAAAAAACGGCATATTATATTTTTATTTTCAACATGTAGTTTTGTATATTAAATTTATTGAAATTAAAAACGAAACACTGTATTGTCTTCATCTGCTCAGGAAGACGGAGGCAGCGCTGCCTCACTTGTCTGGACTCCTTTCTGTCTGCAAACTTGCCCTACCTAGACAGCTGGGGCAGGAGCGCCCTGACTCCCCCGTGCAGGCATGTCCCCTCCTCTGAGATCACCCCTTTCTGTTACCTCACTGAGATTTAAAAACACAAACGAGATTTGGTACTAGTTTTTGTATGCTGCTGATCAAAAGCATTCCTGAAAATAGTCATAATCTGGTTTTCTACATGACAAAGAGTGGCTTTTTTTCCCCATCACCTGGAAGAACTGTAAAAGCCTATTTCTGTAAAAATACAGGGAACATTTGGGAAGCAGCAGAGTCTAATGTACTTTTTTTTCCCTCCTTTTTTAAGTTTTAAAAAAGAAAAAAGATGAAGGCACAGTACCAGGGCTGCACTGAACAAGCAGAGCAGCAAGCACAGCAGACAACTGGTAGTCAGAACAAAAATGTAGATCTGTAAACACCTGCTGCTAAGAAGTCTTGCATTCTTTCCTTCTGAAAGGCAACAGCCCATGGAGCTTTGTGTTGCAGTGGCATGCACAGAGGAGGGACACACGATTGCTGCCAGAATTCTCTCTCCTCTATTTTAGGAAAACAAACAAACAAACAAAAAACTACAACAAAACAGGCCTTGATAAGAGAGAACAGAAAAAGCAGTAGCAGACTGTTCACTGTGCCACGTTGGCTGCTCGTACACTTGAAAAAATGAAGTCTAACAAAGGTCTTACCTGTGATTTAACCGAAAAGTTTTTGCACTGCCTCGGGGAATTTTTAAGGGGCTAAACTTTTCACACACCACTGTGCATAGTTAATGTAACATTCATCCTGGCGCTACTTGAGTAGTCCCACATTAAGGCAATTCTGTCTATTTTGTGTAGACTAGTAACAATCCCCTGCAGCAGCGAATTTCCAGAGCCTTACGGTTGCCTTGACGTTATTAATAAGCACTATGGCTGTTACCAAAATAGACATTAGTTTCAGTAGTGCATTCGTTTAACATCTTTGGTGCTTGCAGCTAGCAGCATCTTTCTCCATACGTTCATCCCACATCTTTTTAACATTCCAATGGATCTGGAGGAAAAAAAAAACCAAAAAACCCAACAAAATCACCTGATGCAGTACTTAACAGATGTTCACAGCTCAAGGTCACATTATATGTAAAAGCTGACGTGAATTTTCTGGATGGTCAACGAGAAAGATCAATGGAGCAAAATTATTAAGCTCTAGTGACTGAAAATGCCTAGATGTCCAGCCACAGCACGAGGCCAAGGTGTTACTTCAGACCTACGGCCACCAAACGTGTCCCTCACAGCCAAACTGTGAAGCTCATGGGCAGTTTCCCGACCTGCTTTTGGCTGTGAGGAAGAAATCACGAGACAAAGAGTCCCTTTGGTGCTACAAATTCAGACTCACATTGAAACAGGACCCCTCAAACTGTAAAATCTAACACAATTTGGAAGCAAAAGTGAGGCAAACGGGTGACGTCACAGCAAAGCTGATGAATTTTAGCTTAACTGCCATTTCAAACAATGTGCTAAGGAAGAGGGAGCACAGAGACTCCAGGAGCTCAAGGAAAGGAAGAGGGATTACTTATTAGAAACTCTGTGTTTATACACCATGTTTGCCATGAGAAGAGGTGAGGTTTGTTCCAGGGTCCAAGAGGAGGGCTCGACGTGTTACCACAGCACAACAAACACCTGCTCAGAAGGGACTGACACGGTCACACCCCTGCCAATAACGCCCTGTGACCGCAGGCAATTCGCACACACACCAAAGTGAGAACTGACTGTTCCCTCTCCATTTTTATGTTCATAAAACCCCTCTGGTTTTACAAACAAGCTGTGGGAGAAGCGAGGACCTAAGTTTCAGGATATCAATGATTGTGTCCAACTAATCTGAACTTCTTTCAGCCATCAGACACATACATAAAAGCAGGCTGAATTAGAGATCCCACGGGCAGACAGCCTTCTGGTACTTAGCCTGCAGTAACTTAAGAAAAAGACAGCACCATTTTTAGTATTTGTTTGCTTTTTTTTTTTTTTTTTGAGAAGGGAGAATCTGTGATACCTAAAAAGCAGCGCATGAGGAAGGAAGACAAGCTCCAAACCCAAGCAATTCCCATAGAGGCTGGCAAGCAGAGGAAGCCTACTGGTTTTTCATCCTTCTAATATACAGCCATTTCGGCAGCACACAGCTCCTCTTCTGTACTTGATACGAGCACAGTGGGCACAAGGCACAGTTCTTCAGGTAGCCTGCGTTCAACTGGAGAGTTTCTCCTTGCCCAGAAGTCTCAAGTACCCAGAGGAAAGCCCATCTCCAATAGTTTCCCTTTCAGATGAAGTCAGGTAGACTTTCATGGGACAAACGAATGCCCTTCTCTAGCTCCTGCCAGGAGAAGGGTCCTTGCTAACTCTGAAAGTTTTTTTGCTAACAATCAGGATGGACAGAAGGCACCCTCCCTCCTAGAAAGGACTCATCAACCTTATTTTCTAAATATTATTCTAAATAAAGGTGATGCTAGAAGCTCTCCCTGTATTTCAAGTGATTGTGAAATAGCATCTTTGATGTACAAACTAATCAGAGATTCTGTAACCTCATTTCTGAAATGATGTCAACTCACCACTACAAATACCAAAGTGAATGGTATCACAGCCAGAGCTGTGTAATTGGGTCAATGTCAACAGAAGACATTATTCAAGCAGAATTTATCTGTAGCCCTGTCAAGTTCTGGTCAGACCATCTTTAGACACAGGATTCATACCTCAGATAGGAACTAATGTTCAAGGACCAGCCAGTTTTCTGTAACTGTTTGAAGATCTTGACCACTGAGGGGCTCCCTGAGTCTCACTTTTACCTCCAGTTTCCCTCCAGTGGGCTTTCTGCCATCAAAAATCTGAAAGAACCACAAAAAGATGAGCAGTTAGCACACATACGAATGATAATGTCAAACCACAGTGCCTCAGGCAACCACTGACTATTTCCCCAGGACTAAACGATGTCAGAGATCACCTGCAGGCGATTGCCATGCTGGGAGGCATCACAGCCACGTGCTTCCCCAGATTCCTAATTCAGCAGAGCATGTTCCCCACACAACCTGTGCAAGGCAGCTGCACCAACGGCTGCCCCACCTCTGCCTGCCCACACCACACCCATGAAGTGCAAACAGACCCCAGGGCAGCGGTGTCCTGAGCCTGTCTGCACCGATGCAGCCCAAGGGATTTTAAGGTTCCACTTAGTGATCTCCTACTGGACCTTTCAGCAGCTCTCTAGCCTCTCTGTCAGTCTTCACTTAACCCTTTGATCTGTTGGCTACCAATACAAATATTTTGGGGAATCATCTGAATTTCTGGTCCTGAAAAAGAAAACTGTCTTGATACAGAAAATTTGCAGAAGTCGTCCCCAAAAAGTTCCCACTATAAGAACAGCTTAGACAGGCTTTAAGAGATGATAAAACAAAGGACTGCCCATTGTTTATCAAACTCATCCAATACAAAATGGCCACCTGTACACAGATGCATTTATGCAAATGTTCATTTTCCCTCTGTGTTCAAATATGACTCATTAGCAGAACACACGTCACCCAGAAAACGTACCTCGATGATCTCTCTGACTTCACACTCCGATTCCAACTTGTCCAGTTTCAAGTGTGCAGTCCCCACGTGCTTGTCACTTCTGAAAAAGGACCTGTTTCAAAGAAATCTTCCTTAATTGAACAGGTAAGGTGTTTCAGAACATTAAAGAGAAGGTGAGCTGAGAGGTCACCGTTATTTGCACCATCACTGCATCCAGGAGGGCTGCTACAAACCGGGGTGCAAGGGGCAAACCCTTACTGAACGAGGCTACAAGGACAAGATACAGAACTCATCATTTTTTAATTATTCTCTGCAACTAAATTGAAGATGAGGACAGTGGTGAAGAAAAACAAGCAACTAAACTAGCACTTGGGATGGCAGCAGCTTCTGTCCCTGCACAGGGTGACAGGGAAGAATGGCCTCACAGCCAGGCCAGCCATCTTCTGCACCAGGCTGTTAACAGAACAGGCTGGAAAGCTTCCCAAGGAAGTTTCATCTCTTATCAAAACAAACATTTCGCAGGCACATGCTGGTTTTGGCAAACTACTTATTAGGAAAAAGTCACATGAATCATTCTGTTTCATTTTGATAAATCAAAACACTCAATTTCAACAAGTAAGAACATTTTATTTCAGCTATTGTTTCCATTCACCTACATACTGGTAGTTTAACAGTCAAGAACTATCATTTTAGAATTTCTAGTCTACTGAAATTAAACACAGAGCATTTTTATCCTGCAAGGAAAACAATCAGCTTCTCTCTGCTACAGTCACTTCTGTTTAACAGCTTTATAGCACGAGATCCCTCTTTACCTTAACAGAGACAGGTGCTGCAATCCTGCTCCAGACAAACTCCTCCAACAGGCAACAGCTAAGACTAAACCACACTAATTCCACAGAAGTGTTCAGCTCAAAGCACTGGATTTTTTTGCCTGCATCCAAGCATTTCCCTGAACAAACCTCCAAAAGGTTTGATAGACAACTAAAATCTAGAGATCCTGGAGGTAGGAAAGCCAACCAGCCATGCCTGTCACGTTTTAGACAGGAAATCTGCCAATAATTCAGAAGCTTCCTTTTTATGCCATTCTATTTAGGAAAAAAACAAGGAAGCAAATCGACAAACAAACAAAAACCAACCTCATAACATCCACCCTTCTTCCTATTATCATTAAGAGATATTATCAAGCAAAACTTGACATATACAATGAAAACTCTGAAGATTATTTTATGATCGTGTCATCTGTGGCAACAGTAACCAGTCTACTGACACACAGACCTGATGCTGCCACCAGTGCCTACAGTTCCAAGTGAACACCTGTGAACCCCACTGTCTAAAGTCTCTGCCTGGAAAGGGAGTCAGGTTGTTTCCTCACATTCCCTGCCTCCGTGATTGCTTCATTCGTATATTCCCCAAACAGCTCACACCAACTGCAGCACAGGGAACCTGTCACCCAGACTTTAACCTACCTCACTTTCTGGCTGGTGTGTTCAGGAACAGCGTTGGGGATGCTATGGCTCATAGAGCCCTGAAGTCTCTATAGATCAGGAGGGGAACAGGCTGGTACCGTTAGCCCAGGCTGCAGCAAGCAGGAGGGAGCTCAGACACTTCTACATGGGCTAAAGAATGCACTATCTAAATGCACTGGAACGTGCAGTGAGTCACTGTTAGGAACTACATCTCTTCTAAAAACCTATTGCTGAAGGACTTGAAAGAGTCCAACTCAGTTCTCCATCAATGAGACTACAGTAAACTCACAAAATCATTTAAAGACGTTCAGAATTCATTGGCTTACATGCTAGAATACTTCCTTTACTTCACAAGCACCTTAAAATGAAAAAGGATCACATAATTGTACTGCAGTACCTTGGACATTTTGTTCATAAACTTAAAGAGAGAATCAGCAATTTTTCTAGCTGAACCTGTTAAAGCATTTTTCCATTTTATAATACAAGAAACAGACTGCTCCATCCCCGATCAGTTCTAGGAGGTCGGCAGTGAACAATGTGAACTCGCTCTAGGCCACAGCTTCAGAAACAGCTCTGGGGAAATCTCCTTTTATCTTCAGAAGCTTTTAGGAGAGGATTAATGAGAGACTTTTCCTTTGGAAAAGTACATTGCTGGGTTTTTACTTGAAAGTGTTTTTTAAACTGAAGCTTAATATATGACCTGAAACAAGTCTCCTTTGCTCACTGAGAGAAAATACTTCTTGGGAGATGGTCAGAGGCGTAAGAGACCCCAAAACTACAGCATCTACCAGCATTTCTGAAAGTATTATTCATTTATAGTCTTGAAGAAAAAAAACATGGAGGAGACAGACTTTAGGAAAGAGCCTGGATCACTTAATCCTCTCCTTTCTCCTGAGAAGATGGCCATGGGAAAGTGAACAGTGGGCATTTCTCCTTTTTCTCCTTCCCTGTTGCGATTTGCCATGGGGAACTGCTCCCCTCCTCCCAACACAAGCATGTATCTGACCAACCCAGAACACAAGCATGTATCTGACTTGTTGGATTCCTGGCCTAAGAACAAAAAAAAAATATCTCGGAACCAGAAAAGAGACAATCTGCACAGATTTTTTTTCCTAATCTTCAAAAAGGCTTCAAAAGACAATCTGGAGCTGTTACACTCCTCATGAATCAGTGGAGAGTGTTTCCCAATGGGTGAAGTTAAACCTGAGCTCAGACCTTACAAACAAGCACAGTTCCAGCTGGTAAGAGAACAGGATATGCCCCACATGCACGATGGTATGCAAAAGATGGTGAGAAAGGTTTTAAACAAATGTAAACACCTAACAGTTCTATGGCAAAAGAGGAGGATCTCTAACAGTGAAATCCTGAACACCAGAGCAGTCAGGATTGAGAAAGAAAGAGGAAGAAAATCAGTTTCTGCTTCAATGGAGATGTAAATGGAAGGTGTTGAGTGAAAAAAAAAATAGGACTTTAGCTCAGAGATTAAAACATCTACAATTTGAAAATCATCTTGGGAGAACCTATGGATCATTTCTGCATGTCCCAGTAACAGAAACAAAGAATAGCACAAAGAGCCACCGAGATGAAAACAGGTTATTTAACATCTCATCCAAGTCACGGATCAAAACCAACCTGGGAATTAGTGAATATAGGCCTCTCTGATTCTGAATAGATCAGGAATGAGCCTAGACATAGGAACATTTCCCTGAACACTGTTAACATCCATCTCATCATCTTAATCTCTGAGACGAGGGGAGTCTGTCTCTCTCAAGATAGTCTTAACAGTTTGCTAGCAGTGTTCAGTAAATATTGTAAGAGCCTGAGAATGAAGATAAGGACAAAAACATAACACTAGTCCTGCCATCATCTGCAATCTGCTTTACTGCTGTTAATGTTTTGCTACCACTTGTACTTCATTATTCTACAAAGTTATCCCACATAACATTTAAATCTTCTAGTCCTGATGACTAAAACCAGACTGGATAAGAATCAAAACAATTTGAAGCTGAATCATTACCTTCTCGGTCTCATTAATTCCCCTCAATGCACTAATCCTAAACTGATCTGCCAGTTATGAACCAACTTCACTGGACTTCTGCCTTTTTTTCACCTCCACAGAGGAAGATACAGAGCTCAGGCACATTTTGAAATGAGAACTAGACAACTCTTTATTGCTAGCTCAAAGATTGTGCTTCATAAATTTCAGCTACAACACTCTTTTCAACTGTTACTAGAGAAGCAATGAGGAGGGAGCAAACTGTGCACTTACCCTTTATGAAATACTTCAAATTTTATTCCTTTGGACCGAATTGCTCGTCGGAAACCTCTGTGATTTCGGTTGATGTTCAACTTAAACAATTGGTTATATTCTACATTTAAGATACAGAAAAATGAAAGAAAGCTGTGAAAGTCAAACCATGTGCAGTGGTTTCAGCTTTATTACATACACATACTCACACCTCCCTTTATCTCAGTTTGGCTCATTTGTGAACAACACTTCACATTCATATGAACTTCCTTCTCAGGAGGTTATTTCAGTTGTTAACAAGTCAGTGTCCCTGTGCAACAGTTCATCTGTCATCTCCACTTTACAGGGACAGAAATCAAACTGCAGAAAAACCAAGTCATCATGAGGAGATGACAGCAAGTTCCTGGAGAGCCAAAACTGGAGAATTTGCCTTTCAGCAATTAAACAGAGCATCTGTGGCTAAGAAAAAGGTACAAAATAATAAGGAAAAAGCATAGGAAGGTTGGAATGAGTGGGAAAGGGTGTTTTGATAATGTAATTAATACTGTACAAAGAAGATATTTTAGTTGGTTTCAAGACACACTGTCTTAAAAAAACAAAACAAAACAATTTCTGCAATGATGCATTGTCAGGTTTAGAAATGTTAGCAAAAATCACGACAGAACTGGCAAACTCACAGGACACAATCGGACTGAGAAAGACCCATAGAGATATTAAAATTAATAATTTAACTTATTTAATAAAGAAAGTTTATTTATCTGGCCCATCTCCCAGCAGGGTTGACAACAACAGCTGGAACATGACTGGTAACTCAGTAGTTTCACTAATTCATAACAAAATTGACTATCACCAAGATGGGGATGAGGGTGACGAGACTGCCAGCACAGCTGGACTTCACCCTCCAACAAGTCCCCAAGAAGAAAAAAGCAGGTGGGAGGCCCTCTGGCCTGTTTCACAGTATGAGACTAGCCTGTATTCTCCAGTGCTTGCTAAGGTGCAATGTTTTTCCCTCTGTCCCAGAAAAAGTACTAACCTGGAGAATTGTTATTGTTAATTACAGGTGTTTTACTCTTTTGAGGTTGCTCCTATTAAGAGAGACACACATTACATAAAGCCATCAGATATTGTTTCAAAATACAGAGTAGTAACCATTCTTATTACCAGCTCTTTTTTATACCTATACAAGAAACATGAGGTTTAGGAGGTTATCTGAATGATAAGAGTAGTCATGGTACATTCAAGACTAAAACATTTGGATTTCATTGTGGTAACAAGTAGAATCTGGATAAAGTCAAAACATTATATTAAATATAAGAGGCACAGATAAACTACATGATCACACTCAATTCAATCCAATCATCATAAAGTTACTGACTGCAGCTGCTAAACTACATGATAAACTGCGCACGTTCCACGACACAGTAATTCGGTTCCTTCTGAATTAGCTGGAATAATAAGCTACACAAGGAATTCATCACAAATCATTCAGGGAATTGCCCTACTATTATTTTGCCTGACAATCAATCTGTCACCAAAATGAATTAACTTTTAACCTAAAGCAGAGTACAAACTAAATCTCTTGGGACTGAACAAGGACAATGTGACCTAATTATTGCAGCTACTTTGCAAAACTGATTTCAGCCATGAAGGAGAAAGGTGGTGTATTTGACTCTTGGCTAAGCAGTAGAAATCTGGCTTTTTTTAAAACAAAGAAAAATAGATTAAAAGCAACTGAGCTGATTCTTACGTATTCCCCAGAAAATTACTCACACAGCCCAACTCTGTTTTCAGCCATGCTAACAGGGGGACTCCTCCATTAAAGCCCTTGTAACTCAAACCTGAACACAAACCTGACCACACCACCGATTTCCCACAGGTAATTGAATTTATTTTAGTGGAATTGCTGCAAAATTTATTAGGAGGTAAAAATCTAGGCTATGCACTCTCACAGGGCTACATATTAATCCTGCAAGATCAAAGATTGGTTTTGCCCTACAGAGAAAGCAGCAGAAGCCCCAGCACTTCTACTGACAGTAAGTCTAGGCAGCCCTCTTCAGAGGCCCGTTTAGCTCAACAGCTTCAGTGTTTTTCAGACCAGAGACTGGTTTTAAAGGTGAGGGGAACAGGATGACACTGGGGAGCTTCAAGGAAAGAAGCAATATATGTACGTATTCTTTTTTTTGTATACATACACATATATATGCACATATATACATGCACATACACATAAGTATTTATTAGTAAGGTCAAGAAAATTGTATGGCCTACATAATTTTCCCAGATATGCATATATATATATTTGCTAATTAAATCACCAGGAATCACATGCATTTATTTGAGGACAAAGATTAACCTTTTCAATCTACTTCTGTAATTATAAGAGATGTCTAAAAGCAATGCTTTTAAAAGTTTATTTTCTTAAAGGAATGGGACTTAGAGGGACATCACATCTAAGGTGGCCCCTCTCCTCCAGTGACAACTTTGCGTGCCCTCACGTTTGGTTGAAGTTACCAGCTTGTTTGCACCCCTGAAAGAAATGAACTTCTACAAATTTTGCAAACACTGGAAACGGTCTGATTAGTGTCCTCAGGGGGAAAGGTGGGCACGGCTTAGCGCTGTGAGTGCTGTTTAGCAGTAAGCTGGTGGGCAGCCAGCCAGAGAACATGCAAGCCGGAGGCAGACACCACACCGCTAAGTGTAAGGTGCAGTGAACATCAAGAGAAAGGTGCAGCAAAGCTCAAATCTGCAGGAAACAGATTCAGTAGTTCTGTTTCTCAGAAAAAAAAAAGTTTCTTGTTTAAAAATCAATTCAGGCAGTATGCCTAGACGTGTTTCCCTTTCTAGAAGAAAACTTACGCTTCCTGCTCAAAGTCCTCACAAGCTAACACAGTGGCAAGGGTCACAGACTGAAGAACAAGAAGAGCCAGGACACGCACTCACCGCACTTGGGTACTGAAATTCAAACTTCACAAATGCATCCAAATCGCTTGGTGATACACCTGAGTGAGACAACAACCAGCCAATACAGGTATTTTCATGGCATCTGTGATATTGAGCAGGATTTTCAAGAGCACCTAACTGATTCTCAGTAGGACTCATGACCTGTCACTTGACAACTGAAAAACCATTAAATCCATCAAACCAAACTTCATAGAAAGCATCCAAAGGAAAACAGCTACTTTTTTTTTTTAGTGCTGTCATTAGTCCTGACACAATCCAGCACAGATGGTTTACAAGCCCCCCAGAAACAAGGGACTAAAAGCAGTAACGTTGGCAGGAGCAACTCCTGTCTACTGAAGGGTCAATACACACGAAGGTGGTGCAGAGATAAGGCAGGCACTCATAACAAAATAGGAGATAAACATGAGACTTAAACTATGACCCAGTTATGAGCAAACCCAGGACAATTTAAAGTTCTTCCCTTGGTCCAAATGGAACCCAGATTCTCTTTATTCTTCTGGGTTTTTTGTTTGGTTGGTTTTTAAAATACTTTAAAATACCTTCAATGTTTAAAGGGCTTTTTTGGGAGCTTTAGTCTGTGACCTGTTTATTTTGTTTTAATGAGGGCTGGCTACAAAAGTCAACTCGTGAAGTGGTCTTCAATGGAGACAAATGTCATTCCCCACTACTTTTCTTACCTACTCAGAGGAAAAAGCCCACATGCCCTTTTGAGTACATACCTGGTGGAGCTGGTAGGTTTATCCCCCTGACAATAAGAAGGTGCATTTCTGTGCTGTTGAGCTCAGAAAATATCCTGTGAAAAAAATAAAGACAAAAAAGCATATTCATCCCAGCAGCCCACCACCACCCGATCCACTCACAGACCAGGATGCCACTGGTACTTGCCAGACCTTTTTCAATAGCACACTCCTACACAGATCATCCTCATAAATTACAAAAGAGCAAGAAAAGAGCACAGAGATAAAAACAACTCTGAAGTATAGTGAAAAATGCCACAAACAAAGACCAAAGGCAACAGCATTGAGGAAGAAATGCAGAGGAAAAAAAAACTGAAGTAGCAGAACATAAGAGATGAAGCTGGAGATAGTCTGAAAACAGAAGAACCCAGAACAGAAGTTAGAGAACAACTTATTTGTATTTGAGTGTCCTTCCAGGGATGCAGTCTAACCCTTGGTGCCACTCGAGTTTGCTGAAGCACAATTCCCTAAGCAGCAGCTAGAAACCAGAAAACTCATTCCAGCCTGCCTGAGAAATCCTTTTATTTTTCCACACCTTATCATTTTAAAGGTTCTTTCCTCAAAGTGATGGCTTGGAGGATCCATTCCTTGCGCACGTGCAAGCTGTAGGATGTCCATGTCCTTTTTACAACTTTGTGCCAGTTTCTCAAACCTACAGAAAAGACAAAAACAACAGAAAAACTACACACACACTGAAACATCAAACAGCATTCTGCCAGATAGAGGCCACAGAGTGAGCCTCAGACCAGAGGTCTGAAAGTAACTTGGAGGTGTAGGTCTCACAGCTACTGACCCTTTCACATAATGAGAGGTTTCCAACCTGACCCTCCATCATCTTTAGGGGGGTCAGGCAGACTCAAGCCTGAAGTGACCACGTTGTGGGATGATTAACAGTGGGTCTTACCGAGTCGTTTCTGCTACATTTCCCAGATGCATGAATTGCTTGGAATACTGCAAACACCTCTGTCAACAGAAACAAAATCAAACAAATACAGATGCACTCAGTGATCCTTACACACAGATTCATGACTGGCAGAGAGTTTCGAGGTTGATGACAACCTAATTTAAAAAAAGCCAAGAGTTTTCCCAAGTCATCCAAAAACATCCACCTTCCCCAGTCCTTTAATCTCAAAGCTGAGCACAGCATTCATTTGAGCTGTTCTGACCTATTACTTTTTAATAACTTAATGTCTAGATATGAGGTTGACCCAAGGGCTAGTCTTAATCATTCAGGTACTATTTTCAAACTTGAGTGCTTATCTTTAATAGTGATAATTTGATAGCCCCAAGCCTCCAAGCACACCCTCTGAGTTCAACTAGTAGAAAGTCCAGCTCTGAAAGTTTTTCACTTTTTCACACAAAACCAAAAGTATTTAAAAAGAAATATAAATGACTCCATAGAAACAATTGTGGGATTATAATATTAATAAAACCCAGAGAAATGTAAAAAAACACCTAAAACACTTCTAAAAAAGATAAAACAGTCACCTCATGTTGGTCCTTCAGCAATTTTATGAGCTGTGCATATACTTCATCTGCTTTTTGAGACAGTCTGACATCTTCATGGTGTATGAAGATAAAATCACCCTCATCATCTGTAGGGGGTGATGGCAGCTGCAACACAAGAACATCACATTTCAGAGCCCTTATAGGAAAAAATGAAGCAGACAAAAAGCAGTCAGAAAGTATGGAAAGGTCTGTGAAGGGAGATGAGTTGTTTTTCTTCTCAAGGCAACTCCAATCCAACCACTACTTACACCACTGCCTGACAACTGCTTAAGTCATAAAACGCCGCAAAATATCTTACAGGCCTAGTTCCCCGATTCTTCAGGTCAGCAGAGCTATTACAGTGCAGTGTGCTTTCCCCACCTACCAAATGCCAAGAGAAACCAGGGCATCACTGTATCACATGCACCTGATCCTCACCCCAAAATGCAGTCAGGACACAGCTAAGAGATGCCCTCACACCCTAAGCCCAGGGAGCACTTCCAAGCTGCATGGATTAGGTGTGCCACTGAATATCAGGGAGTAAATGGTTCACAGAGACTGAATTTTCTCAAAATCTGGCACATTTGAGGAGAGCAGGAGAAACAAAACAAAACAAACACTAAACCAAAAATATAGGGGAATTTCAGTGCTCAGTATCCAGATTTGTCATTTGAGCAAACTACCTTAATTTGTGTCAAGAAATAGTTAAATCATTCACTGCTTGAAGTGAATTCACTTGTGTCCAAGAATGAAACAAAGCAGAATAGTAACAGTCCTACTAACCTTGGAAATATCAACAGGTTTGCCACATTTTGCTTGTTCAATCTTTAGGTCAAAGCTCTTAGCTGTTCTGAGATACATCTTAGCCTGTTCAAGGTTATTTTCCTTCTTCGCTTTGACGGCTGCCTTCATATATTGCTTCTTTCTGTTCTCCAGAAATTCCAGCTGTTCCCTAGCTGAAAAACAGTTGTATAAAAACCCCCACTCATCTGACACTGCCGTGCCCCTGACACAGGTTTATCATATTCAGTTTATAGCCAGAAAAAGGTCAGTAAAGTAGAGATATCAAATAAGGACATTTCCTTACTGCACTTAACTGTTTCTTGGCCACTTTCAAGTATCAGAAAAAGAAACAAACTTCCTTCTATCATAGCATCCTTCATCAAAAAACCTCATAGCACTTCATAAATGTCACAACAGTAATTGCAGCCCCTTATTTGTGTGTCTCACACTACAGTGACTGTTGTCAGATGACAATCAATTTATTCCCATCTTTGCAAAAGAGCCTGCTGTCCTGCTGCTGTGAGCAATTTGCCCAATCAGCCAAAGCCAAACTAATTAAACAAGGTAGCCAGCCCAGATTCCACTAAGACAAACCCCACAGTGTACTCTGAGGCTGAGACAGAGAGCACAGGTATTTTCAAAGAAAACCTGTGGAGAAGGGACTGAACAAAGCCATTAATCCCATTGATCTTGGCTCCTTGACCTTCCTGGTATAGGCCTTAAGTGCAACTGCTCCACTCCCACACCTCTCTATGCCTTGTGCTCTCTGGCAAGAAGAAAAGACAGGTTTGCACAGCTGATTTATCAGCTACAGGCAGCTGTAAGCTGCACTTTGTAATTCTGGGGGGAAGGAGATTACATTCGGATCACAGAATGCACTCTGGCTAGTGAAATATAGCTTTACAATACTGAAGTACTGACATTTTGCTGTGGAAATCAAGTCAGTATGAATCTGTCCAGGAACTTGTGGCACCTATTTGTCTTATTTTAAAATACCTGAAATACCCAGGAGAGATTACTGTAATACCAGAGACAGGGTATCATCAATTCCTTCACAGCATAAGTCTAGGGCAATTCACTCAAGAGATTAATATGTCAGCTAAAATTGCAAAAAACAAATCTCCTGAGAATTCATAGATTTTTCAAAGCCAAAACGGACAACTACTACGTTTTAGTGGTCTTTATAAAACAAGTCACAGAATTTTCTGGAAAGAAGAGCTATGAGCTAATCACAGCAGCACTGTGAAATGCCTTTGCACTCTGCAAAAGAACTTGCATCAGCCAACTAGGTAGTTCTGCTTTGTCCTGAGGGAACTACCCAAGGCAGAATGTAAGGAGGAGGATGGGATTGCAGTCAAGGCATGACAGCAGAATCAGTGAGAGCCTGAACACTGCTGGTGTGAGTGCCAAAATCACATCATGAGGTGGTGGCTGTCCCTTACCACCTGTACAACTAATCTTACACAGACAAATATTTAGTGACCTCACCAACAGGAGGACTAGGGATTGATGAACTACTGTGGATACACCAGTTTGAGATCCTTGGATGAAGCACTAGGCAGAAAGCACTGATGTAGGAAGCTGCACTAGATCAATGAATAATTCACACTGGCAAGCCATCCCCTTTAATGAGAGTATGTAGAGTTCAACTGTGAGCTGAGTTAAACATTATCAATCGATACATTTGTTACATCCAAATTAATTAAAAACCCAATCATCCTTATAATTACATATTCTGCCTCTGTGAAATAAAGCTGCATGGCAGGGCTGGATCTGCCCTCCAGCAGACACATAAATTGAGGCTCCTGTGAAATCTATGCCACATTCACAGGCTCAAATCTAAAATATAATGAAAAGAAGTCTTTACCAAGGTATTCAACTGAATTGGTGCAAATAACTTGCACGTGGATCACTGGGAATGATGATCCCTTCACCTTACCAGCTGGAGGGAGATGATCCATTGACTCTGCCTTGTCCAGGGTGGAGGGTGATGTAGGTGGTTTCACATGCTTGGGAGAGCTCTGCTCCTCAGCTACAGCAGATGGCACTGCAATTGGCTTCACCACTTGAGTCGGCTTTCCAGGCAGCTGAGCAGGCTTCTTGGCAACTGGGGCCTGTGTCAGGGGTTCATTCTAGTGTAACAAAAAGAACTGCAGGTTAAATGCATAAAATCTATTCCAGAGTTAAGGACAGCATCTCAAGCATCAACAGCCATGGTTATCACTATATCAGCATCCTAGTATCAACTTTGAGGGGAGCATAACAATTCACGCAGCAAATTTTAAACGTCTGGGCATTTATGAGGCATGCCACACCAGCAGGTAGCTGACCTACACAACTGTCAAATCTCTGCTATAGGAGGGATAACAGGAATATTCAACAAGGCAGTGATTTCAAAAAGAGAAGCAGATGCATGCAGAAAACCCATCATCCAGGAATTCTCTCCATTAAAAGCTACTATGGTTAAAAGCACAATCAACAACCAAATCCAGAGAGATAAAGAAATCAAACCAAAGTCTAAAGGCTGGTGCTGCCTGACAAAAAGCAGTAAGTATTGAACATCCTGGGAAAGCACAAACACAAGAGCTACTGGGAGGCAGGATCAAAGTACACATTTAAATACTTTAGAACCACGTAAAGAGGTGACCAGGATCTGAAGTGTTTGCTTTGAAAATAAACCCACGTATAAGCCATTTATAAAAGAGGCAAACTCTGGACTCATAGACTCTGTAGGTACTGACTGTAACATCACCTCATCTCTCTCTCTCCTACACTATAATGCAAAAATGAAATTATTACTGAGATCCTGTACTCTTCTGACTTCTGGGAAATGTATTTCATCTCAGAACCCTTGCTTGACTCAAAATCCAATGGCCTCACCTCTACATACCACAAGAGACAGCATTTTAACTTTTACACATCCTATGAAGAAATACCAACCTCCTCCTCTTCATCATTCTCCTCCATGTTTGCCAGTTTGCTGGCATTTTCCAGAACAGCAGCTATTGTGCTGTCACCATCCACTGCTGCAACACCAGGAAGAGGTGGAAATCCTGAGAAGGAAAGGAATACAGAAGTAGAGTTGCATACGACCTACATTCTGTCTTCCATATTTCTTCTTTTCTGTAAAGCTGTTTCTATCCAAGTATCTATTATCTAATATATTTCAGAATTCAGTGTACCTAGACTTAGGCCAAGGCCACAAAGCCTTGCTAGATAAAAGTCTGAGTGGTGGGCTTAAGATCAGATCTCTCACAGATATCCAGACTTGAAGGGATGACGCTAAAATGATGCAATAACAGAGCATGGTTTTCTAAGTTCAGCAACCGGCAGTCAGCAAAGGAACCTCACAACCTCAAGAATTTGGTAATAAAGATGGCCCCAAAACCAGCCAAAATTTTATTCTCTCTCCTTTGCACAAAACAACAGTGGATTATACAAAAAGTTGTTGGTTCTCTTTTTACCCTCTCACTGCTGCCTCACCTTAGCTGGTCCAGAGTCCAGTGGAAAATCCGTGCTATAGCATAGAATAATAAACAGTACCTCTGCTGAAAATCTACTGCAATGCAGAGGTTGCAAAGGCAGAATCCCAGTAATTAAATATGAAGTATATGAAGAATAATCCTTTTGATTATTTTATTATCCTTGTAAGGATGGGAAGGAGGCCTTCTGATAGAAGATAAACTCTCTCTTCCATGCTACCAGTTCAGCATCAGCTTCAAACAACAGAGACCCCAGGCAGGTAGAACACAGAATCCTCTGCTGCTGCCCCCATGTGACATTTGATCCATCACTCAGCAGCATTTCTGTCACACTCATCATCATCCAGATACAATGCAATGCACTGCCAATCCATTATAACCTCACTGCTGGTTTCAGTGACTGCCTGACAGTTGTCTTCAATGTAAATTATGTGGCCCTTAAATGATGGCTGAAAACCACACAGCTGATGTATAAAGAAACTGAGGAGTTATCCATATGTTCAGAGATGTAAATATGGAGTACCTCACTCTTACAGAAACTGACATTTACCAGGAAAGGGATGAAGTTCTAGAAAATGGATGCTAAACTGCTTTTTAGGGGCAGCTTCAAAGCAGGGAACTTTCAAAGCAGTACATGACCTGACAGAGCTGATGCTGTCTACTTTACTACCACAGTGCTTGTCATTGCCACATATGACAGTGACAAAAAAGCCACAAGGTCTGTGTTCCTTTTCTAACTTAAAAAAATCTAGGCACCACTTTGCAGTGCTAAGTGTATCTTTTCAGATGAACACCTCAGGCACAAGATAAAAGCAATGATGCTTCCTAGGGCAGAAGCTACTAGTATCATGCAAACCAGAGGTGGAGCTTTCAGAGTTGACCTTGCCCAAACTTTTACAAACACAGCACTATACGTGCTGAAGAACATAAAAAGGACATGGAGTGTCTCAAGAAGTAGGTTCAGTTTCTGCCTCTGTCACTGTCTCAGTGTGACCACAGGTATGATTTGCTTCATCTCTGTAGACTACTTTTACTAGCCATGACAGTTGCAACACTGATCTGACTTGTGAGGTGTTGCAAGAAGATGATTAATTAAATAGAGTTCTGAGGCTCCTGCTGTGAATCAACAGAATGGGAAACATCAGGCAAATTTCTTCAGTTTCAAAAATCTCCTTCCAGTAAATTCCAGTTTACTCTTTCTTCTGGGAGGGCTGGCACAGAGGACAGACAGGTGACATTTTCATCTGCCCATGGTTAAGTTGTTTAACCTTCCAAATAGGCCCAGTTTCAAGTTCTGATGCTGTCAAACAGGCAGTTAGTGGTCAGGAATAGTCACTAGTGTGAAAATTTGGGAGCATATTAATAAGTAGTTTCACAATAGCATCATACAGCAAAGCCAGCCTACTCACTGGAGGAGTTGTTCAACAGGATGAGGGGGCAATAAATGCACGCCTCCTTCAGAGCCCAGAAGATACACAAAAGTTGGTATTACATAATTTTATATTCACACTTACCAGGAGGAACAGGTAGCTCAGAAAAATTCACTTTTCTCCCTGCTTTATGGGCTCTTATGGCATCCTGGTATTGCTGGAATCAAAGGCACTCGGTAAGATATAAAACGAAGTTGACTATAAACTAGCAATCATCTGTATTTAACCAGCATAAACATTGCAGAATACAGAGTATTTTGCTGTATGTGTTTTGTCTCCATTTCTCCTTCCTCTGAATACTTTACAGCTTCCCTAACAGGAGCATTTTCAAATAGAAGGACAATATACAAACTATTTCAGCCTTGAAAAAGTCTTCTTCAAAAGAACTAATTCAAATGGCCTTGCTGGATGCAAGCAGCTTGCGAGACTTTTGTTTTACCTTGGCTATCCTCTCGTGCATCCTGCTTTTCCGATCATCCCCACTCGCTTTAGCCTGCGCTGCTGCCGACTTGTACTTCTCCAGCCTCTGCTGCAACGCTTCCAGCACTGTTTTTGGCTGCTGCAGGGAAGCTTGAAATAAAGACAGACAATGAAATGCCATATGATTCAGATTTCATAACATATGAGCTGCCTTTTTCCCCCCCTTCCTTACCTTCTGCAGAGACAAAAACATGATTGCAAAGTCTTATTATGAATACAATTCTTCTAAATAAAGTTTATTAACTTCTACTTCCATTACTGATCTAGAACAAAAGTACAGATGGGATCTGCAGCAAACAATATACAGGAACATTACCTAGTTTTACTCAATCCTGCTGCAGTTCAGTGGGATAATGAAGGCAGACCTTAAAAGTGCCTTCCAGCACTGCTATTTTTATGTTTTGCTACAGAAATCCAAAAGTCCTACCTGGAGTTTCTTGGGTCTGAGGTTCATGTGTTGTAAGATCCTGGGAACTTGCCGCTGGAGCTGGTACCTTTTGCTTGGACGCATCTTGTACGTTTCCTAGGCTTTCAAGATCTGCAAAGCAAGGAAAGCAGGAAGTTTCATAGTGTGTTCCATAAACAGCAAGTCAACATATGTTACTCAGAAAACCATCAATTTGATCACATCATCTTCCTGAAAGCTTTTGTCTTCAAAGCAGTATCTGTGTGGCTAGATAAATCTAAGGTTCCCACTACTCAGAGAAAATGCTTTATCATAGAAAATTTCAAATACTGATTTAATTTAGGTTAGTGCTGCTTGAGGAAAAAGAAAAAAAAAAAGTAAAACCAGTTCAAGTATTCTAAGAATTCTCTCACCAAAATATAACTTGGTGTCTTGGCAGATGGACCAAGTGAACAAGATTGCTAATTGACTAAAATATCCTAGTAAGAAAAGATGTGCTGAAAAAGGGAAGCAAGTAATACCATCTATTCAAACACCCAAGTTTCTGGCACTGCTTAACACTGGTTATTTCAGAAAACAACTAAAATATCCACTGCAAGAATCTTGCACTTTTTAAGGTAAGACTATATCTTGGGTGAAGTTTCTCTCTAATGCAATTTGTTGATCAGTCTGTAACTTCAGTAGTCATAAATCTCATGATTTATTGAAATAATCTGTCATTTAGTTTCTTAGAATAAAATAATCTAATAAAGTTGTTTAAAACAACAAGTCAAATATTAATTGTTAGAGGTGATACTAAATCTATTTTTAAAAAAAACCCAAAAATTCTCTTATCAAAGTGTCTAACATTGGTAACTTGCTTTAAGATTCAGACTTTACTGCACTGCAAATCTGTTCATTAATCTCTTAATCTGAATGTTATGAACTTCAGTTGAAACATGTAACACCATCAAATATCACAGTAAACTTTAAGAATGTGCCACATTCTCATTCCCTTCCACTTAACATACTGGCTGCTATTGTCTAAAATATTCCTACAAAAATAGGAATATTAGACATCAGTACCTACTTGAACTTGTAATTCACGGAGAGTAACTTCAATGTAATTTTTCTTTGTTGGTCTTGATTAGAATTTGAATATGCAGTAAGCTTCAGACCTAAGTGATCTTCAATTCTTCTTACAGTTTTGCAATCAAACTCAGAATCATTCCACTACAGCATCGAGAGACTTCCAAAAGGGTTTTTGTGACATAAGCCTTACCCTGAGGAGATGGAGGCATATTCTGGAGGTCTATGGGCTGCCCACTATCCAAAGCTTCCAAGACCACATTAAATTTCTAATGCAGAAAAAAACAAACCAGAAGATTTATTCTAGTATGTCCAAGACTTGTAGTTGCTACAATGAATATTTGACATTCAGTGCATGTGGGTGCAGCATACAGCACAGGGTATGTTTAGCATTCAGGATGTCTTCTGTGCTTACCTTGCCCGCCTTCATGTATTCCTTTGCTTTCTCCAGGTCTCCTTGTTGCTTGGCTTTTAGAGCTGCTAATTTATACTCCTTCTGCCTCATAAGTAGTATTGTTCGTGTGCTGCTCTTCTGGACATCTATGAGAATGAAACAACAGAGACTTACACAGAGCATGCAAGATGTGCATCCTTTGTTATGCCCATCTATTCAAACCTGCGTTAGCCCTCTTTTGCTTTGAATCACACAGTCATCTTACAAAAGTCCTGTTTCCTCCAGCTTCCAGAAGTCCTACCAGACAGAACAATCCCACTTTTCCCAGTTAAAAAGAAAAAAAAAAAAAAGTCTTTTAGTCAGTATCTCAAAACTCTTTGAAGCTTGGAATTCCATCTCACAATTTTGAAGGAGAAACTGAGGCACAGGAAAAGTTAAGTGAAAGACACTGATACAGTACATGTAAGAACTCTGTAACAATAACTGACTCCACTGGCAGAAATTCAGCATCCCACTGACAACTATCTGAAACATTCAGTAGGGAAGTTCCAACATAAGCAGTTCCAACAACTTCCAACATAAGTTCCAACAACACAAATGTCAAGAAAGATGTAGCATAAAAATAGTACTGCAACTGCTTATCCTCTCAGATAATGGTACCTGTTTCCACGGTAGGACTAGAAGCAGCATGACCCTGTAGAGACTCTGATTCCAGATGCTGCACTGCCTCCTGAGAGGTCTTCTGCTCATCATCTGCAGCAGACTCAGTTCTGTTCTCTGGTAGGACACTGACTGAATCTCCTGAATTCTCTAGTTCCACTCCTGTGGCTTGAGATAAGTCAGAAGAACTCTTTCCTGTTGCAACAGGAGGTGGCATTTCTTCCTCATTGATTTTTTTGCCTTTCTTTACTGCAGCCAGCATGGTTTCCAGTGTCTGGCAGAGATGGAACAGCAACATCAACAGGCATTTTCATCAAACATATTACTAGCATAAAATAATTAAAACACAAATTCATTCCCTTATATGTGGTGGGATCTATTATGCACACCACTATAGATCACTGCCTCTCTACTGTTCTGCAAGGCCAACTTCAGCACTAGTGAAAGGTGTCCAATTATCAGAGCAACACAACACAAAGGACTTGTTACTCAAACTGTGTAACTGCAGGTACCTCAACATCTAGAATTACTGGGTAGCTGATGCGGTCCACTCCGCTGTCACAGAAAGTCACCAAGGAAGTAATTTATACCAACTGTAGATGCATTTTATGTCTTTAAAACAAAATCAGATACAGTACTCTGAAATGTCATTGCCTATGTGGATTCAGGGAATGAAGGAGTCTGCATACCTACTGAATGTGATGAGAAAAGCCATTAAATACTAACAAAGGAAATGGAGCTTCAGCTGGTGACCTATGGCAAGAAGTTCTCACCATCTGTAACACAGGCTAACTGCTGCTTATCTCTTAAAACCCTTCCTCCACCACAAATATTACCTTCCTCAGTTTTTGATTTTGTTGTTCTGTTGTTTTGTTGGGTTTTTTTTTTTAATTTAAGGTTCAGACAAAAGACCAAAATGTACTTTAAGCCAAAACAAAAGTTCTGAAAGAAACTGAAATGGAAGCATAAGAAGACAAGAACAACAAATCTCATCAGTGCCAGAATCACTGCTATTTTTGGTTACTCATGACGTTGTTTGAGCTATTAAGCAACGGTGGTAGAGATACTTTGGTCTGACTGCATGGGAGATTGGGGTTCACACCAGTACAGCAACCCACACACAGCTCTCTTTTCTCCATGTGTGGGATGACAAACTGACTGGAAATGGAATTAAATGCTGAGATTAAAAGTTCACAGTTCCACAAACTAAGTACAAGAGACAACTGCACTGCATGTCATTTTGCTAATTAAGGAACTCTGAGCTGTAAAGTGAGATCTAGTCTATTATCCTTAGCTACACTGCTTAGGCACAGGGAAACTCCCTACCTTGAAAAATAAAGTGGCCAACAGCACACTAAGCTTCCTTATTCGATGCATAAGCTGGTCTGCCTAACCCTCTTGCTTTCTGAGAGGTCAGGTGGTTTCATGTACATTCCTCTCAGAGCTAGCAGGCCGTGCATTTCCTGCCCTGGGTTTGGCCTCAGCTATTCCCTTTGTATCCCAAGACACCTGGTAGCCAGGAAGACACTAGTTTCTTCCCTCAGTGGACAGTACTGAGCTATAAAGCTTTGCTCAACAAGACAGAGCTGGCTGCTGTCTGAGGTGATGCAGGAGACCAGATGAAAGCAAACAGGGAAATAAAGGCACTCTGCTCAGCAGTCACCCACCAAGCACTACCAACTAACTACAAGTGTGCCACTCGGCTCAAAAGATGCTGCAAGCTGTAATTGCCTTGATGCAAAATCCTGTTCCATTAATTTTCAAGCACAGCCAACACACTCAGGGATTATCACCTTCCTTTGTCTCACATAACTGAGTGGAAGGTTAATATTAAAGGAAGGCATCAGTGATTGACTGGAACATGTATGTGATAGGAAAGCTCCTAAAATTTGCTTTAAGGTAAAACTGAACAGTCATTACAGGTCAAATTCATTTCTAGAGGGGTGGGTTTAACATCAGCATTTACCACAAACCCTGCCTCCAGCTACCACCAGCCACTTTCCACAGAAACAAAGCTGATACACAAAAGGCATTTGAAGTTACATTTTATCTGTGTATTTGCTACATCAGATTAGTAACCAGTATCAAGAAATATTTTTAAAGGAAATCAAGGCAGCATATGGAATTTCTCTTCCCTTGGAAAAAATTCACACATCTGGAAAGACTCAACCACACCCTGGAGAACAGTTTTTGCCTCCCCCTCATTCACATACCTGATGAGCCCAACTTACCTTAAGGCCTCTTTCGTATCGGCGGATTTTGGCACTCTCACCTGCCTCCTTGGCGTTAGAAATTGCTGTCCTATAGTTAGCAATTCTCTTCTCTATTGTCTGTCGCAGCTCACTGGTAACAGCAGGAAGTGAGGTGGTCTCAGAAAAAATAATAAAACAAATCAAGAAAACTTATTTCATCCAACTAGACGAGGTTTTCCCACAGCACTGAAAAACAAATACTCCTCTTCTACACATGCTCCCGTTAATCCAGAGTGCAAAGAAGAAACAGTCTCTCAAACAGAGGAGCACTTGTACTACGCTCACAGCCCCTGGATCCACCTCTGGGCTTTCTCTCAAAGGCCTAATAGAGAAAAATGGGTGGAGACATTTAGGAAACTCCCAGTCACAGGGTAATTGGAGCCATGTGGTTAGGGAGTAGGTGAAGAGAACAGTAAAGCCTCTCAAACACTGCACAACAGAGGGTGTGAAGAGGTATTTTGGCATAAATCTTGACTTTTTCTTTTCTTATTTTTCAGACATGCTAGTTTATTCCCTTCCAGGCTTCTTCACCCTGGTTTTACTACAAGAGCTCTTTTTCATCCTCCTACAGCCTGGAATTAGTTCAGTGACAAAAGCAGCCTAAGCAAAGTTAGGAGCAGCTATTTACAAACACTCCACAGCTACAGGGACCTTTCAGATGGCTACTGATGTAATTATTGCCATTATCTCTATAGAAATGCTCTCAAACCTACTTATTAATGGGCCCAGTGCACAAGGGCACTGGAATCTGTAGCACACAACAGAAACATGGCAGTGACTGAATAAAAGATTTGACTGCATGAGAATTTACAAATTAAGCTCAGAAAGCTAATGCTACTGAGAAAAATTCCACAAGGATATCAAAGATGCTGAGTTATAACAAGACCCACAATTTCAGCACACCGCTCAATACTCTGATGGGGAAGATACGAACTCTGGAAGCCTGAACTGCAGTCTGCATGCTCATATATAAAATGAGGGACAAGACATGCTTGATTCCAACTGTTTACCTCCTCAATTCTATGCTAATATTAAAAATCATCCTCTGAACAAAGCAAAAAAATTCACCTACAGCAATAAATCATAGAACCATAGAATTGCCTAGTTGGAAAAGACCTTTGAGATCAAATAAAGCATTAGATTCCAAGGAGAAGACAGCAATAACGTAGCTTTTCCTTCCTTAGAGGATAAGACCTCCTCTCCAGATCCTTGTTTGTGACCTTCGTATAAGCTGTATGACAACAGTGATTCAGCAAAACTGTAGGAACAAGAAGCTCTTTCATACCTGTGGTTGCAGTTCAAGTTGCTCATCTTCTGGTCCAGTTGAGGATGGCTCCATTGCTATAGTTTCATCCTCACAGCTTCCCATCTCACCTTCCACCCCCAGAACTTCATGCAATTCTGCCTAAAGTAAAAGTAAAAGCCAACAAAAGGCTTTTCCTCAAAATCTTCTATTTCCTCAAAAGACAAAATAAAGTCTCAAGCTCCAAAACCTTTGGATGGACCTTGAACTCAAATAGAAAGTCTAAACCTCTTATACCCTGGTCATTTTTAAAAATTAATTTTTTATTTTTAAATGAAACTGTTTCCACTGGTTACACTTGTACCCACACACACTCAAAAGCCATCCTGCAGCTCCAGGATCACCACGTAAGTTTGTGCTTGGAGATCCAAAGCTGGAGAAGTTCAGAGAAGTACTTTTACAAAGATCATTCAAACCTAAAATTTGAAATTTCCAAAAAGCATCTGTTATCAGTGGAGGCCAGAAACACTGCTTAACACTCCTTCCTTAAACCCTGCCAATTAGACCACTCACTGAAATGACACAATTACTTGAGAGTTATCTCTCAGGGCAAGTGCTCCTCAAAGCAGCAGCAAAACGGTGACAGACATCCCTTTAGGGAGAATGTCCCAGGCTGTATTGCACCAGCCAACATGGAATGGGATTCCCACTGTTCCTCCAGTTCTTTAAGACCTTCACACATATGAATGTTAACTGGGAAACTTTCTTAGGCTGCTGTGCAGAGGGCTGGATCCTGCAAAGCCTTATATTTAGTGAAATGCTTTTGCAATATTTTAGCTTCTCGCTGCAAAGCTAACAGAGATTTTTGCTAAATGCAATTCCATTAAAAAAGATCAAACAAAAAAAAAAGACAAAACCAAAGGCATACTAAAACTTTTTGCTAACATGAAGTTATGCATACCAACAGGTCTGTATCTTGCTCCAAGTCTTCATCATCTGCTTCTTCCTCCTCATCTTCATTCAGGTCCTTCATACACTCTGCAGCCATCTTTTCAATATGATCCATGGGCAGAGGAGCTGCAAAAAGAAACCACAAGGAGCCATAAACCCCAAGCAACAGGTAGGCAGTCACCAGATACAAATTCCACCAGCTATAAGACAGCAGTGACTTCTCCTCTTGCTTTCCCTTTATTGGATACTGTCATAGGTAAATGAGGGTATATTAATGGACAAAACACAAAGACTGAGGGAGTGAACATCCATAGAAAAAACAATACTAGTCTTACTGAGAGTGACAGTGAAGGCAGGCAATGAGACAAGGAAAATGACTGCACCCAATAACCCTGCTCAGAAATTAGATCTCAGAGAGAAACAACGTCTGTTACTAATACAAGGAGCTTGAACAGCAAAACCATAAGCACTGTGATAGACTACCAGATATGGTGGGACAAAAGAGTGCTCAGAAAGCATGGTCACACAAGAGAAAGAGACTGTGGTAGGTTTGCACAATAATGACATTAAGACTGAGTAAGAAAGTCAAGTAGGACTGGATGAAACAACTGCTTCAGGGAAAAATTACTGGAGGTCACCTCAAGCTCTTAGGCTGATTTCAGATACAGGTAAGTACTTTTATGATATTATTTACAAAATAACTAGTAGCGGAGACTGGAGAATACTACTGTTCTTAGATGTTATGTCAAAACTATATTTCTCAGTTAAGATAAAAATTAATGGTGGCACAAGAGCAAATTAATATAAACTGTTGATGAATAAATCTGATTAGAGGTTTCTACCCATGAAAGGGAATTACTGGAGCAGCCTCTGTCCCCAGCAGGGATAAACATCTGAACTAGTTTGAAGCTGATGCTAGATATTTATGACATGATTGTCCATATCAACAAGGCCTGGACTCAGCCTCCTTGTCAGGCCTTTCTGTTACGAGTCCTTTGTCTCACGTTAGTTTACCTTAACGAAATGTAATTGACTCCTGGTGTAGCCCCTGACTGACAGAATAAATTCTGACTCCATATGGAACAGAAGCTGTTCACATCCACGTAGCCCTAAGTGCCAACAAACTATTTCTTTCTCCCAGTTCTATCCCTTTTCTTCTACCCCTCATGTTGGGATAAAAGTACTGTAGTTCCCAAAGATCTGCATATATGGATATGACTGAGTTAGCCCAACAGTTAAATGCACGAGATGCAAACGCTTGTGTTCAACATCCCAGCACACCTGCCAATGAAACTTCTGTTCACATATTCTTTCAAAGCCAAAAACTATGTTATTGTGTGTATTGCAACTGCCCACACAGCCATAAATCAGAACAAAATTCAAGGCATTTACCATAGAGAGTGGTGAGCTCAAAGAGTTCCCAATCAAGCTACAACTGAATCACTGGAGTTTTGTACAGGGTCTACATTACACCTGAGGCTCCAACAGCTGATCCATTTTCTCAATCTACAGTCTCAAGCACAAGAACATCTCTCTCCATCTCTTGTTAAACTCTATTTATCCTTTGAAACTGATGATGCACGTTGACGTCAATTCTAGAGACATACTGAAGAACACAAGCTGTGAGCCAAACTACTGGTTGTTAACAGGACATGGAGGCACAGCAAACTATCCAGATGTTTGAATACAGCAAGAAAGGAACACAAGAAATCTTTCTACCTTTGAGAAGCTACTTGTTTTATACATCAAACACTACTGCAAAGTCACACTTGGTGTACACAAATAGAATGCTCTAAATCAAGGCATCATACTTGTCCTGATCCCAAGAGCAGCAGCAGAACACTGGCACAGAGATCTGCTAAGCAAATCAGAAAAAGTGCTGTTTCTTCTGCCACTCCAACTACACTTCCATATTTTCTGCATTGCTGTCTCATGCCCATGAGATTTTCCCTTTTCCAAATCTTTCTTTGCTACCTAGTCTGGCAATTTATCTTCAAGCTTCTAGTCTTTACCCTAAAAACTCTACTTAAGTCCTCCTTGTCAAGTTCTCATCTCTACTTCATGCTGTGCCAACCACATCTTGCTTAACTATCAACTTCCTCCACGCACTCTCCAAGGTGAAGTTATCTGCACACAAATCCCAACTGTCCATGTAAACACCTCTGATACTTCCCTATGCAGACACACGACTGTGACTCACCAGTGTCAGTAAATGCTGAATAAAATACAGCTCTTCAGGACAGAGCTTTACTGTAAATCTAAATGAATCAGTTTGAAAATTAAGCCTGGTACAAAACTGTTTCTTTTGAAATGATCTAATTTACCATATCAGTGTTTCATTATCATACCAAACACACTGCTTGTATATTTGACCCTTAGCAAAACTCTGCAACTAGGATACTAGGCACATCCAAAAGCAAATGGCTGTACTTCAGGGGGCAGGGAGTCCCTTACATGAAGCCCCACGAGAGGCAAAAAAGCCAACTGAGCCTCCTCGGATGGTTGGTTCAGCTCTAATCCAGTATGGCAAGTTGAGGCTACAATTCCAAACATCCGAGTGGCTGACCAACTGGCATTTATCACTCACAGAGAGCAGAGGTCTCTGTACTTAAGATGTTGCAACAACACAACTTTTGCTGCCTGCATCTTCAAGCTAGAGGGAGAGATCACTTTTCCCCTCCCATCAGAACTCCAAAATGTAAATCCAGGACTCAATTATTGCACCTTGTGCTCAGCCAAAAACCGAGCACTAGTATGTACTGTACAGGGGCCCTTTTTTCTGTCATTCTCCAGACAGGATCTGTTTCTCCCCTGTCCTTACTGTACCCTTCTCCATTCCAAGTGCCAGCCTGCATCCTCTCCCCACCATGTACCATGTCCCCATCACTACAATGTACCAGGTCTCACAAGCCCCCAGTGCCAGCTCTCCAGTTGTTCATCTTCCATAAGCTTCTAATTTATATACTCCTAATTCCAGCAGGGAAACAGAATAGTTGTAAACAATTTTGGAAAAATAGTTTTATGAGCCATAACACAGACCTTTAGAAGGCACAGTAAATGTGAACTTCACACTATCTGAAGTTTCATTTCCCTCTTACGAATAAAGAGACTGAAAAAACACATTAAGTGACATGATCAGGGTCAGAAGGAAGTCAGCACCTGAGAAGTTGACAATTCAAGAGCTCCTGACACCCAGATTCATCTTCAAAACACTATACTGCATGTTTTAACCATGAGTAACCTATGTCCAATGGCAGACGTTCTGCTTTAAGGGTTTACTACAGTCTTGAAATCTAGAGAGCAAAAATTATTTGAATTTAGTTTCAGGTAAAAACACTTCCTCTGTCCCTCATCAATTACTTTTAGACAGTCACTTTTCCTAAATATTTTTAAATTCTTCATTCCTCTGCTTCTCTGTGTGAAAGTCCCTTCAAATATTACAGCCAAATTACTGCAGAGCTGCCAGTAAGGCTGCAGTTGCACCAATGCTTCTTTCCAGGATCTGCTCCCACACCCATAGCAAGGGTAGGTCCCATTCTCCTTGTCCCATCTCACCACTTGCTGCCACCCCTCCCTCGCAGCCACAGCAGCGTTCAGATAGGCAGATAGCAAAACAGATCAAGGAACTGATTCAGCTGAAAACCTAGCACAACAATGGGAGTTTATTTTTATAGACCAGTTTCCTGAACCAGCTCACTTTGCAGCTCCATAAATATGTATACCAGCTCAGAGGCAGAGCCTGCTCACGACCACGCTCCCTCTCAGCAGCAGCCTTCATTTACAGCAGATTACAGCAATCCTGTAAATCACTGCAGAGGTGCACGCAAACACTATCAGGCAAAATTAACACATGCTTAAAATATTAAGAATAGTAATGATCCATTCCAAGAAACACTCTAACTTCCTGCATAACACAAGCTACAGGATTCTCCCCATAACTCCATCAGTTCCAGGATTTCCCTCCTAAAAGAGCATTCAATTTTGGTTAAAGACTAAGTAACTAAAAATGTCATGCTCATTCAGTAAATTCAGTCTTCAACAAAAACACAAGAACAACCAAACAATAACCAACCAACCCTCCACAAGAAACATGATTTCTATTTTGAATTCATCTAGCACTTACTACACCTTTTTGTGACTTCATATGCTAAACAAGCACGTCTTAATTCAGACATTAAATTTGCTAGCCATCATATATCTTTTTCCTACACCTACAAGAGCATAGACAAAAAAACTCTTACCCTTTCTGTGGAGTAACAACTTAAACCTAACAAAGTAAAGGAAAGAGTAGTTGCAATTTCAGCTTTTAACAGTGATTAAAAACATTTCAGATAAATCAGTGATTTGTAAATAGGTATCTTCAATAAATTATTCAGGTTGTCAATAAATAAAATCCAAATACTTTAACTTACTTTTCCTTTTTGGTTTCGATTTCCCTTCTTTCACCTTTGCTCCTGTGATAGCAGCAAGCTCTGCTTCCAGGTCCCCATCATCCCCACCTTCCTCTGTACCCAGCAGCATCTCTTCAGGGTTGAAATCTACAAACAGCCCCAGCTAGAGCCAAGGAAAAAAAAAAAAATTAAAAACACTGCATTTAGAACAGAGATGACACTCAAAAACATCACACTGCATGGATTATTTAAACATTTCCGAGCATTCTGGATTCCGTTAATTTTTTTTAAAGCCCAGGATCCCACCAGTTCTATTATCAAAACAATGCATATCAGGCACCTGGAACTGACATAAGGTACATAAATCTTAATAAGCCTCAAATACTCTCTCTAAAACTCTACACAATCAACGATTTCTTGAAATCAAGCCTATCTAATAGTCTGACATAACAAGAGGGGGAAAAAAAAAGCCTCACGAAGCAGATATCATCAGGGAGTTCAGGGCAGATATCATCATCAGGGAGTTCAGTTCTGTAACAGCTAAGCTAAAAAATATTTAATCATTCTTCAGGCAATACTGGTCTGACATGAGTACACTGCAGAGATTTCACCCTTATCTCTCAGAAGCAGCTATATTTACATATACAGAATGGTTCTGTACTTCTCATTACCTCATTTTGTAAATCGTAAACACACGGAAAGCGCGTGCACACACACAGAGAAACCCAGCCATTCCAAACCCAGCCATGCCTACACCGCACTGGAGAAAACAAACAACTGTCTGGAACAGATCATCACCTAAGGGACAGTATCTCAGGGAATATTGTTAATAACAGCAATCAGAATCTGACAAAGTAGTGGGGGTTATCACTCGATTGTTGTAAAACATGCCAAAGGCCAAAAGTATCAGAGAAATCTCTGAGGTCTTAGACTAAAAGGTATTCTTCCAAGGTGCCATTTTACCACGATTTTTATATTGCTGGTTAAGATACAACATACCCCCAAAATAACATTTTTTTAATGTAAAGTATGCTAAGCTTTTTTATAAACATGAATTAACTTAATTAGATCCATCCTGTGAAGTAGGTGGACTAGTTTTCCTCAAACTTTTTCAAAGCATGAGCCCCTGTGGGTTTAACAGTCTTCACGTGGCCAAGTAGGCAGCATTTCAGTGTCTCTTAAGCAAAGGAATAAAAATCAGTTGTCATTATTACAAGGGTTACCAATCTCCTCCTGCCTCCAGGATCTGAAGTGCTGCCAGAAGCTGAAGCCTCCTGTCAGTTTATCACCTATTGTCAATTAGTAATAACAACTTTGTTTTTTTTTAAAACCCTGTAGGATCTGAGGTACTGGTGGCTGCTGCCTTGAAATGTTTTGTGTCCCTCTTTGAACTCTTTTATAATCTCAAAAGCGGCTGTGAAACATAGCTGAGAGCCACTGATTCCAAGGACCAGGGACAGTATCCAAAACTTGCAGCTATTTGTTTACTAGCCCTGATCCTGCTCTTGACATTCTGTGAGGCACTGGGCAGATCAGTTAGCCACCCTCTGCATTACCCATCTCCCTTCTGTAAAACAAAACTAACACATTGGCAGACTTGGATAGAATAGAAAAAAGGTCAGGACAAGATTTAATTAGGAAATATAATGGTGACTTAAACATTCAAGTTCTAGGGAATGTGTGCACACTTTTTAGCAATGCAAAAAACGGACCAGGAGCACATGTCATCTGTTCATGGCTACACTGCGAGTGGAGAAAGTGAAGCAAGTGTAGTAACGAACCAAGTCAAGAACGGAATCCCTCAGTTTTAGCTCTAAGTTTCTTAATCTGTTCAGTAAAGCACGTTTTCAATGAAATTAAAAGTATTAAACAACTGTTTAATAAACAGAAAAAAAGGTTATAAAAACCTGACAGTTGATACATTACGTAGCACAAGAACAGTTTAAATTGAGTTAATTTGCAAGTGAACAAGCCATTAGCATATTTGTTTCAAGAAACAAAACTCCATACTGTAAGGCAGATTGAATAACTAACTGTATTGAATTAGAAATTAGTAAAATACATTAATCAGATCCTTTATTTACTCTTTATCTTTTGAGAGTTTGGTTTCTTTTTTTTTGGGGGGGGGAGAGAATAGATATTTTCACCTTTTATCTTGTCCTTTGTTCAAATGAACTAAACTATGTATTACCTCTCCCACTGAGAAACGCAAACTTCTGTATTAGAGCAAGAGCGACATTACAGATCTCTCTATAAATCATTCTGCCTCCAGTATGAGAGCACTGGTTCCTAAGAAATCACCAAAAGATAAATCTCTCAGCTATTTTCTCTATTCTAATGCCCTATTCCAAACGCTTTCCATATTTCCCTATATTCTTACCAGTTACTCCCTTCGCTCTATGTTCCACCCACAAAGGTTTCTGATGTTCTATGCTGGTTCTAACATATTTTTCTACCTCTAACTGTACCCTGTTTTTCTTCTACTACTCTACCCAGAATTCTGCCCTGCCTGTATTTCTAATTTTGACACTGCTGCCTGACTTCCTACACCTGCAAACCATGACTAAACCACGTTTCTGTCCTCAAGACTTCTGAAACTACATCCAAAGGTACAGAGTACCAAAAAAACCTAACACATGGACACATCTAAGCTCACTTTTAGCTTTATCAGTCTGTTGCAAGAAAAAATGAAAATACGCAGGGATATTAAAGATAATTGTCTCCGGTGTAGCACCTTAATGTTCTCCCATATGTACCCCTAAATTTGATATTCTAGTCTTCTTATTCCTGTTTTCTTAGAAGTGTAAGAAAAACCTGCATATAGTTATGGAAATTAGATCTCAATACAGCTGAGGTAGGAAGCTACTATAAGCATGAGTCATGAGGCCTCACGCAAACATTACAGCATTCCAACACTGTGGCTTCCCTGCAAGACCTCCGCTGCTGCATATCAGACATTTACTGTAAAAACAACGTGCTAAAGAAGAAAGCAGGAAAACAAGGCACCACGCAATTTAAATTTTTCCATGGCTTTACAATATCTTACTAACACATGGGAGATTCTACCAGGAAAACAGCAGCGAGAGGTCTGAGGAAGACTACCCTGAGGAGCAGCGGGAGGTTTCCCTACCTGCTCTGCAACCACATCTCCCGGCCCTTTGCCCTCCTTACCTGCTTCGCAACTGCGGCTCCCTGGCCCTTTGCCTGAGGGCTTTTTTTAGGTCTCCGGCCCA
>NW_010336784.1:0-14772 GCF_000700745.2 Antrostomus carolinensis
GCCGCGCTGCCCGCGGGGCTCCGCTCGCTCCCCGGGCCGCGCAGCGCTCACCCGGCGTCTCTTTCTTCCTCCGCAGGAGGTTACGAAGCTTTCTCGTCCGCCTGCTCCGAGCTCTGCACTAAACCGGCTGCCCCCGCCGGCCTCAGCCTGCCCCTGAGCGCCAGCAGCGCGCCTGGCAGCGCCGACTCGGGCTGCAGCTCCTGCGGAACCCCCCTCTACGACCAGGTGAGCGGGGACGGGCCGGGCAGCTGGGCTGGGTCCGTGGGGGACCCGTCGGGGGCGGCGATCTGCCGCCGTCGTGCCAGGAAAGGAGGGGAGGCTGTTGGTGAACTGCCGAGCCAAGTTAACCGGCTGTCTGTCCTCTCTCTTCTAGGGTGGGCCGGTGGAAATCCTGCCGTTCCTCTACCTGGGCAGCGCGTACCATGCCTCCCGAAAAGACATGCTGGATGCTTTGGGGATCACAGCGTTAATCAACGTCTCGGCCAACTGCCCCAACCACTTTGAAGGGCACTACCAGTATAAAAGTATCCCTGTGGAGGACAACCACAAAGCAGATATCAGCTCCTGGTTTAACGAGGCGATTGATTTCATAGGTAAATGAGATCTCTTTACAGGCTGTTCTTTCCCTGGGGTAATGTACCCTGGGAAGTGATATTTGGGCATTGTTTTCCCCAGTAAAACCTACGTTTGAGACTGGAGAATTTAATTCCATCGGGGAGATATACTCAGGGAACACTTCCACTGATTTTGTTCTACTCAGAGGAATAATCTTAGCTTCCCAAAGCTGTTTGAAATCTTGAATCAAGAGGCATTGGTCTTGCAGAAAAGAGCTAGTGAATTTAAGCGGATCAGTATTAAAGTAATCTTGCAAGACTGCTAAAGTGACCTGGAGGAGCTATTAGTATAATTGGAATAGGAGCCCAGAATGGAAATAGCTAGACTGCTGGTTCCCTCAGGACAAAGGCTCTCTTTGTCTCTAAAGCACCATGTGTACCTATTAGACTAAGGAAGGGATGGATTAAAGAAATGTAAAATAGTAGCCTGTGTTTTCCCACCTCTGGAAGCAGTGGGACTTGTTTGCTAACTGTGTATTTTAATTCTTTCAGACTCTGTTAAAAATGATGGAGGAAGGGTATTTGTGCACTGCCAGGCTGGCATTTCCCGGTCAGCAACCATCTGCCTTGCTTATCTCATGAGGACCAACAGAGTCAAACTGGATGAAGCCTTTGAGTTTGTGAAGCAGAGAAGAAGCATCATCTCTCCAAACTTCAGCTTCATGGGACAGCTGCTTCAGTTTGAGTCGCAGGTCCTTGCTCCCAACTGCTCAGCGGAAGCTGGTAGCCCTGCCATGTCAGTATTGGACAGAGGAGCATCGACCACCACAGTCTTTAACTTTCCAGTCTCCATCCCAGTTCACACCTCCTCCAGTGCTTTAAGCTATCTTCAGAGCCCCATCACCACTTCCCCAAGCTGCTGAAAAAGCAGATGGAGCTATGGTCAGAATTCAGACTTACTGTCTCAGAAGTGCAATAACTATGGGGACAGTGCCATCAGTCATTTGTGTTTTGTGGGGAACCATCCATACATCCCAGAACAGCGTTGTAAACAGCGAGGAGCTCACCCGATACCAGACAACTTGGTGTTACTGACTTTTCTGCTGACTTTCAAAGCCAGTATCTGGATGTCTACACAGAGATCAAAGGACACTGTCTCTTCCTGAGCTGTTCCTCCTTGACTTCTGTCTGTCCTAAGCCTGCTCCATGTTTAGTAGCATGCTCACCAGTATTCCCATTCCTGGACACTCTGAGCAACACTGATGCTGTCTCCTTTAATATGACAGCCCTATTTATTTATTTTTACATTAGTGCATTGTTTTTTTGCCTTCACAAACCTAAAGTTTCATTTCTAGAGAAACAAAATACCTCAGTATTTTTTGGTACTGTATTCCTGTGTGTATATATGTCAGCTTTTCTTGTTTCCCAAGCACTGACGTGAAAGCACCAGGCGAGTGCTTTTTTGAGTTGCCAAGGGTTGTATGTTTGCTGATTTATTTATGATGTGAAATAATATATTTCTTCTTATGAAGACATAGTTTTGTTACATGATTAACTTTTTTATACAAACAGAATAAATTATGATATTTCTATTGAGCTGGGTGATGCATTCTTTAAAATCTTGCATTTTACAGTCACAAAACTTGTGTGGAAGCTCCTGGGTGAAGAACTGTAAAAGAAATCTGAATTTTCAACTCTGACCTCAGGCCTTGGCTGAACTAGATAGAAAAATGGGTTTAAACAACATAGTTGACTAGAAACTACTGCTACTTCTTAACCTCAGCTTTTCTTCACCCTTATATGATTATACATAGTGTCAAAGAGCTAAGGTTGGCTTCCTAACTGTAAGGTGGATTTAGCTGGAGTGATGGCCACAGAGCTGTAGCAGTTTGAACTAGCTCAGACTTGGGCATAGGGCTACAGTGAATTTAAAACAGTTCTAGGAAGGAGGAAGAAGCTTATTTATTGCTTGTTTACCTTTAACGCTTCAAAGGTTAAGTCTAAAAATTAATCTGTTGGTAACAGATCTCCAAAGCTTGTCAGTTTGTGCCAAGGTGTTTTCTTTTTCTGTCCCACCTCCTTGGTTCCTTATTGTAACTCAAACTGTCTCTGATCCCTGGTGTGAAGTATTTGGCTTGCTGGGCTATTTCTGTAAACAAATTGGGGCATAACAAGAGATCAGGTAACCAACGAGTCACTTATTTTCCTACCCGGACCCAAATAAATTACCTCCTGCTGCAGATTCTCACTGGAGTGACTTTTATCTGGCACTTCAGTTGAGGCAATTGAGAAGAGTTTTATATAGTGTGTCAAAAGCCAAGTGGGGGAGTTCTGACAGGCCAGCACTCCAGCAGCTCTTGGGCAGGGGCTGCAGGGTGAGGGTGATGGGACGCACTCAGTGCAGGGGTAATGCTGTGTGGGCTGATGGAACTACACATCTCCAGGGGGTATAGGGAGTAAGAAGTATATGGCAGAATAGTGTTGCTGTGACATGTCTTTACTGCAAGAAGCTAATGTGGAAGAAATGCAGCTGGAAGCTTACTTTCCTAGGCAGGGTGGTGATGTTGGTAACAGGCAGGTGGATACTGGGAGGGCACTAGGACATTGGGTGTCCTACATCCACTCCAGGAGAGAGCCACCAATCACAGGATCACAGAATCACAGAATGTCAGGGATTGGAAGGGACCTCGAAAGATCATCTAGTCCAATCCCCCTGCCGGAGCAGGAACCTAAACAATTTTACACAGGAAGGCGTCCAGGCGGGTCTTGAATGTCTCCAGAGAAGGAGACTCCACAACCTCCCTGGGCAGCCTGTTCCAGGGCTCTGTCACCCTCACTGCAAAGTAGTTTCTTCTCAAGTTTAAGCGGAACCTCCTGTGTTCCAGCTCACACCCATTGCCCCTTGTCCTATGGTTGGGCATCACTGAGAAGAGCCTGGCTCCATCCTCATGACATTCACCCTTTACATATTTATAAACACCAATCCTTGCACTTCCGATATTCAAGGAGTAAGATCCTACTTTTGCCTCATCAAAAATTGTTTTACTTAGGCAGATGCAGCAGGTCATGACTCCTTGTGTAAAATCAAGGGATATTAACAATTACAAAAGATGAGGGGTTTTTAAGCATAAAGCAGCTGTGCTCTTGTCATATCACTGGAGACAAGCAAAGCTGAAACAAACTCCTGGTGAAATCCTGCAAGTTACTTGGAGTATTAATGGTGCTAAAATCCAGGACTCTTCTCCTGGGAGAAGGTGCCCTTGAAGGATGGGATGATGCACTGCTGCGTCTGAAATTCTTCCACGTGAGCTACCACTCCGACGCAGCTCTGTCGTCAGTGCTACGCGTTAACCATTGTCAAGCTTCAACCTGACACCAAGGGATAAAAAAAAATGGAGCAGCTAAAAGGAGGAGAGATCCCTGGGTACTAAGAAACAAAGTTAGAAACCCTTGTTTTCCTAAAGCATGTATGAACCTCAAAGTGAATGTTCCTCCCCAAAGTCTGTCCCATACTGCAAATCCTACATAACTCCTTCACCCATGGGAAGTTTCTTGGCAGATTGTGCTGCTCCATGGGATTGAAGCTACCACCGCTCTCCCTTTAAAGTATGCAAGGTTGTTTCTGAATACATGAGCCTTTTTACACCTGCAGTAAACAGTGGAACAAACTTTCACCTTCAAAGCAAAGCAGAGCTTGTTCAGTGGAAAAATACAACCTTGGCAGCCCTGGCCATGCAACTGATAAAAAAAAAAAAAAAAAATCCTGCCTGTTAATCGCAATTCAAACAGAAATCCGCTCCCCGTCAGCCGGGGGAGCTTGTTTATGTGTTTCTTGGAACAATAAAACTCATTACCTGGCAGCCGATCAGCTTTTATAACCTAAGCAGGCACCTGACAGAGGGGCGCAGAAGAGAGCTGCTTCAGCACAAAGCCTGCTGCAGAAAAGCCAGCCAGCGACAGCGGGGCTTCGCTCCAACGAGGCACTGACAGGCACTTCCAGCTCTGGGGACATGCGATGTCCTTTTCCCAGTCATTATTGTGAGCCTTCTGCTGTCACCCATAATCAGAGTCTCCTCGTGCCCAGAGCCCAGATTCCTGCAAACTCTCTGTGGGCAGGATCGCACTCGGTCCAAACCAGGGGAAGACAAGGGGGCAAGAACAACAGCAAAAAGTAAGAGAGATCAGAGTGAGACCTGCAAATGTCACCTCAGTGCCACAGTTTTGGGAGGTGGATGGGCTCAGCCTGGGGGTTGGCTGGGAGCAGCAGGAGAAGGAGTGGGGTGGCTGGCGAGGTGGGGGGCAGAGGAGGAGGAGGTGTGAGCTGGGCAAGGAGGCAGGAAGGCAGCGGCAGAGCCGGTGCATGGCAGAGCTGGAGGACACCTTGGCAACACAGCTGAGCTGAACTTTGCCTCCTGTGGACACGCTAGGGAGGCATTTTCCCTTCTAACCCCTCATTTGTTGTCCCTGCTTTGCTGTTTTGTTTGTCTGGGATATCAAGACACACAATTCACCATAGTTTACAGAACTGAAGTCCTATTTTCCCTGGCTCCCATGCCAGCTGGTTGTACCCCGGCAGTGGTGGGGCTTGGCTAAGACCCTGCCCCTCGTATCTGATCCAAGACCCCGAGAAACCTGGCACGCAGTGGACGGGCGTAGGGCTTTCAGCTTATATAAACCTGTAGTTCTACAGTTGCATACATCCCCATGGAAACCACGAGGAGTTTCCCCTTGGTGGGGACAGCAGTAACATCACTTCCTGCTGCTGACAAACCAATTTGTCATGACGATAAAAAGGCATGTTTTGTGTTTGCAGGAACTGGATCCGGGCTTTGTCCCTCCCAAGCCAGAGGCTGCTCACCCACCCCAAAGGCAAACAACAGCCATTGTGTGCTGCCCAGAGCAGGGATGGGGAGATGCAGAGAAGCCCTTTGGGCCCTCAAAATGCCAGAGCCTGGGCCACCAACACCATGCTAAAATTCGAAAGCAAATAGAGAAAGCACAACTCCTGGCAGTGTGTAATCCAACACAGCACGTGGGGCTCCATACAGCACCCACGGATGGGTCCCCACAGCTGAGGGGTGTACAGAGCCAACCCACACGGGGACACAGCACATGAGCCGCGTGTAATATCCCCACCAAGATGCAATACCCGGGGGATACAGTATACCCAGCTATCACATGACAAACAGACACAGAGCTCCAGATTAGACATGTCTCGGGTAATCCCCTTCTCTCAAAGCTTTTGCCTTTCTTTTGTAATCAGTGCTTGGAAAGGCGCTGGGTGTACTGAAGCTTAGGGACTATCCTGTATTAGTCACCTTCGGTATCAGACTAGCAGGGACACAAGGATGTGTTATGCCATTACGTTGAAAAAAGAACATTAAATCCAAATCATATACAGGCAAATCTAGTTTGCTGGGTTACCACCTGGGTTTTTTTCTCTGTCTGGCTCCAGGGCAGCAGAAAGGCCACTGAGAGTAATTTGGAAATGTGGTGAAGTGCAGCCCTGGAGAGCCCACTCCCCAGCTCTGCAGACGAGTCGCAGTGTGATGGGGAAGGAGGAAAGGTCATGGTGTGTGACTCTCTAACATGGTTAGAAGTCACTATGCCTCAAACCTCATCTAAACCTGTTTCTTATCCTTTTCCTTGTCCAGCAATGATGTCCATGACAGACCCCTACATGCAGTATAGTCAATAAGACTCCACCTGGGGCTTCAGCTTCCCCAAATCTGCTCCAATTGAAGGCTGTAGGGGGGATAGGAAAACAGCTAAAACCCAGGCTCGATCCTTCTCATGTTGAAAGAACAAATTAGTCCTGAGGTTTGTGCTGCCTGTGGCCTTCCCACTACACGCTATTTACTATGGTGCAGAGCCAGTGGCCATGGCTGATGGTGGCTGGCAGCCCTGCCAAGAGACACAGCCAAGGCATCCGGCCAGGTGAGGCCTGTTAGCACCCATCAGGGGTATAAAAGGTTAAGTAGACACAAGATCTTACAGGAGGGAAAGTGGCCTTGAAGGGAGAGATGTAAGACCTTGGGGAGAAGCAGGACTTGCTGATTTAATTGGCATTGCTGTGAAGACTTCAGCCTGGCCAGCTGGACCTGCTCAGGGTCTGGCTCAGGTCTTTGTGTGCTGCTTTTGCTCAGGCTGAGTAACCTCTGAGGGGTGAATCCTGGTACCTGAGAGGAAGCACCTGAGTTGCTCTGCTGCTGGGGTGGGTATAGGATTCCTGGTTTTGAGAGCTATTTCCCATTTGGGAAGTGCAGTTGTACAAACCTATGCCTGTCTGGAGAGCAGTGCCAAGGTTCTACGTGGTCCTGACACTTAGTCTGGCACTGAGCAAGTTGGCTCCATCATTGTAACACTAGTGGCCAAAACCAGGGGAAAAGGCAGGTTTGTTCTTTGTCCTTACATGGTGTGGGACTGCCAGTTCTCCAGGTGTGAGGTTTTTTTTTTTTTCCTCTCCCTGGGACTTTCCATTTCCAGGGTTTTCCAGTTGCTGCGTGTGGCTGTGCACCCCTCCCACAGTGCCAGGCTGTGCAAGCCCTGAGTGCTGAGCCTTGCCAGTACCTGCGGCACAACTGAGGGGCTGAGGGCTGGCTGAGGTCCCCAGACGGCTGCTGGACTGGGGGTTTCCTGAGCGGTGCTCTCAGCTTCTTGCATTTGCATGCGTTTCCTGCTAGATGCAGAAATGACTCGGTCTGGGCTTCCCCTCGTCTGTGGCCCTGGCAGGCAGGGGAGTGGGTGCGATGAGACACCTGACACAGCCCATGGGCAGCTTCCAGCTCACTGTCCAGCTGCTGGGGCTGGTGTCCTGTGGACGTGTCCTGCAGGTGGGTGCTCCACAGTGATGTGCTACTGGTTTGGAGTCTGGAGGGTCAAAGGTGTTTAGGAGGGAGAGCAAGAAGAGAAGATGCTCGTGAATGTAGTTGGTGTAGGGGAACGGGGATACAGCAGAGCTAATAACAGCGGATGTTAATAACTCCGTTACATCTTACCTAGGTCCTGTTTGGCATTCAGGCTGGGTGAGTCAGGGCTGTGGGAACAGTAATTTCATCAGCCAATTCAGTCCCATTTCCATATTGTATAGACCATCTAAGGGCTATCATGAGTGCCACAGAAAAGGCTTCATTTCTCATAAAAAGGTTATGTATGACACCAATCCCTCTCATTTCAATACCTTTTGGTTCTCAAACTATAGGCCATGTTTAAAAATAAACTCCCAGAGGACACTAATATGACGTAGTTGCCTCTAACTCCATAACCAGTTGGCTACAAATTATCAGGTTTTTGCTACACAATATATTTTTAAAAAATATAGTTTTTGTCTCAGAGCCAAATGTAGGTCCCACCTGTACTGAAATTAAAGTGTTATTTTTTTTTTTTAGACTTATAATTTCTGATATAATTTAATTTTATTTGAAAGGAGTTTTATTTGATCCACAGCAATTGTGGTGGAGATGTCTAAAAATGGCTTTTTCAGGTCTTTTACATACTGGAAAGAAGTGGTTTCTTTTCAGTGTCTTCCCTGAGTTCTTATTGAAATATCATCTATGGTAAATTTGTTTCCACATCAGTATCTTGTTCTGCTTTCAAATCTTTTTAAGGTTTTGTTAATTGGTAACTGGGTCATAGCACTATGTGGTTTTGATGGCAGGTTTTTCTAATTTATGGAGGATATAAACTGCAGCTGTTCATTAATTCTAGTAGTCTTTCCTGATACTCTGTGATACTTGCAGATCAACTAGTAACTTCTTTCCCTTATTGTCTTCTGCAATTAAATCTTTGTGATTGCAGATATATATTTCAGGAGCTTTTGCATGATGAGTATTTAAAAAATTACATCTATGTGATTGTTTTCAATCCTGTATGTTTGTACAATCATTCTTACATATAAAATACACAACAGAAAGGTGCAAACTTTCTGCGTTTCAGTGACTTAAGTGCCCTGCACGTGTTCCCATTAGCTAGGCAATGGGGACACTGTTGATATAAACAAGTGGCATAAACTATGTGACCACGACTGGTGGATCATTCTTTTTTTAATATTTTATTTTAATTCTTTTTTAAACAATTATTTTTTAAGTGCTGGTTTAAATGTTACATTACAGGATGTTTTCTTGGCCTTTGTTGTTAAAACAAAAAGTCAGCAGTCCTACGTGTGTGTCGGCTGTGATAGCATTAGTTGTGAACTTGGTCTGTGTCTGGGCACATGTGACGTTTCCCCTGGGCTTCAGTGCTGGGAGATCAAAGCTCCTGGCTGATGGTCTCGGTGCCAGCCTGGCTCTTCCACAGCCTTGTGGAACCCTACAACCATGTCTGTGCAACGGCCACTTCTCCCACTACCAGGTCTAGGTGGATCACACCTGGCACCTCTTGGGAGGAGATGACCTCTGTAAGCATCTTTAGGCCTCATCAGCAACTGAATATGAGGAATCCAACTGCTCAGGGCTTTTCAAGAGCCACTGATGCAAAGCGCAGGTGGAGCAGGGTGGTTGAAGAGGGTCAAATGTTGGAACCCCATCAGCTGCTGTAGCTTGGCTGGAACTGCTGTTGCATCACCAGGACCCTTTGAGCTGAAGGATCTCTGGCTGCCCTGGAAGCTGTGCGAGGAGCCAGCTGAACAGCAGATTGCACAGTATTGAACAATAGTTCCCACCCTTTCCTACTGACAGGGAGGAACAGAAAGGAAGAAAGCCATTTGCAAGGAGAAAAAAATCCTTTCGATCTTTGTCTTTTGCTCTTCCCACTCCCTTAGGAGAATTTCCTCCCTCCTGGAGCCAGCAGACATCTCAGCACTGAGCAACCCCCAAATTTCAGCACCTTCCCTTGTTCCTCTGTTCTTTAAATGCTTGTCCATGGGTGCCAATGAAGATGGTCATTTATAAGTGCCTTTTGTTCCTCTGTTTACAGCTTCCCTTCCAGGCTCCGGCATCAGCTGACGTCAGGGTGCTACATTTGAGCTCCTCGTACTTTTATCTGGTGTTAATGCCTTCCATGAGTGGCGGGAATGCGGACGGCAAGGCAAGCTGCTAGGGCGGCGTGGGGAGAGGGGGCCCGGGGAGGGCAGGAGGCAGACAGGCAGGCAGGGCTGACTTGGGGCATAGAGTGATGCTGCCCACCCTGCTCTCCCTGCCAGGCACCAGTTGGTTTGCTTGGAGAGCACCATGGTCATTTATGGCCTTGTGCAGGGAGGGCCTGCCCACTGGCACCCTGTCCGTCTGTCCAGGCAGCTGGCAGAGCCGTACGTGGCACCACGCGCTACGCGCTGAGCTATTTTTAAGACGCCTGGGCTGCATCCCAAGTATAGCGTGCTCTATTTCTGGTGCAAAATGATCTTCCTGGGTGGGGGATGCAGAGATTTTTTTCACATGAAACACATGGGTTTGGAGGCAGTGAGAGAAAGAAACAGCTGGGCATGGCTGGAAGAGAGGCACAAAAAAAAGTGGAGAGAGCTGGTGGTCATGGAGGTCTGATCCAGAGGGAGAGCTCTGTGCTTGCAGCCGCTGTCGAATGCTTATTGCCAATGGTTTCCTCATGTATCAGGAATTAAGAAGGCCTGGGTTTGGTTTACAGCTGGGGTTTATTGAGGACACTGGAGGGCTTTGCATTTGTTTGAAATAGGCTGCTGGGGAGTTTGAGATTCCAAAACATTTAATGAGTCTAAAAGGGATGAACAGGGATGCTAAATGTGGAGCTGTAAACTTGCTGGTTGCTTTCACCAATTTTGGACCCGCCTCTCACTCCAGATGAACTGTATCTCAAGGGCACCAGAACACCATTTGTTCACCAGGGTTTGAAGAGATTCCTAAAAAGAAATAATCAAAAGGAGTTGTTTGTTTACTACATGCCTTATAGTAATACTAAGAGGCCTTGAATAGTGCTGCAGGCTCTATAGGGATGTCGCATTCATGGGGCACTGAGGGGAATAGTTCTGCTACTGCCTCCAGGTGCTGGAGCAGAAAGGCCAGACCATCACCCATGGCCTGCCAGGCTGCTCTGTGTTGCTATTTGACAGGTGGAAAGTGATGTGTGGGCCATGGACTGACTCCTGGTGGCTGTGGGTTTTGCCAGTGCAACCTTCATACCTACATCTGAAACTGGAGGTCTGAGGTGTTTCATCTTCTTGCACACAGGTGGGCTGGTGATGAGACAAAGGCTGGATGGAAGATGGAAAAAGAGGTAAAAGTTTTATTTCAAGCCTAAGAAGAATTTGCCATTCTTAGTTTTTCAGCTACCTTCTAAGGACCTACTCTTCAACTGCAAGTGGCACAAAAAATGCCATGACTGTGATACTGATCAGGATGCTGATCAAAGTCCTGTTCTCTGAAACCCACTGGTCCATTACCTCCACTCACCTGTGCACCAGGAAGAGATTTTCCTCAATCATAAATCCAAAGTGGAAATATTTGATATGTCAAAAGCTCACACAAGACTGATGACAGCTTTTCCTTTGTTATGCTCTTTTGGAGGAATATTTAGGGTTTTTTTGAGGTTGGATGAAAATTTTCCACTTTCTGATTTCCAATCAGGGCTGATTTCATACTGTCTCTGTATTAAAAAAAAAAAAAAAAATCTGACTCCCAGGGATAGGACAGAAAATAATTCCACCTACTACCACAATACAGAAGAAAGGAGTGAATAATAACACTCAGAAAGATAACTAGGTTTGTTTGCAGGTAGAGACAATCAGATTGAGCAGACTGAGCTTGAGCTGATGTTTCTCATCAACTTTTCCTGGTTACCAAGGGTAGCAGATGCAAAGATACAAACTGATTTCTAAGGCCAGAACAGACTATTTTGCTTATGCAGTTGAAGTCCTGCATAATGTAAGCCAAACTTCTGGATGAAAAAAAGCCTATTCTTTAGAGGGACTTTGTCCTGATGAATGATTTCAAATGATGGAGATGTAATTTTTGTAGAAGAATTTTCGGGTAGTGTTTTTGTGGAAAAAGCAGATGACAGAGTCAGAAACCATTGATTCTCAAAAGGGTTCTGTGTTACTTTCACCAGCTACCTCCTGTTTTTCTACCTGAGTTTACTTTTCTTGGGAATGAAGACTATGATATTATGCCTTGATATTATCAGATTTAATTAGGCTATTCACCATCTGGTGACAGACAGAAGCAACTCACTGATAAGAGCACACATCTATCAGGCTTTTTCTGGTGGAGCATGTTGAGCATTTTTAGAGTGTGATGGTCATGAAATCTCACTACTGCCTTAATGTCAACATGTGTTTTGCCAAATTTTTGTGCTTAGAGGAGCTGTTCTCTCTTCCAAGAGGAGCTGGGCTTGCAGGGAGGGTGAAGGTGGCTGTGCTAAAGGCCTGGCCAGCCTCGGGATGTGGCTCCTGAACTTGGCTTGGAAGTGGCCTTGGCAAGAGTGTGTCCAGCTGAGCACAAGGGTGGAAGCAAGATGGGGAGCAGTCTGGAGTGGATCCAGAGCAGGAAAACCTGCAATAGAGATTGCAGCTGGTGTGGAGCGATGAGTGGAGTCAGGGATGGTGGTTTTTAGGGTGAGGGAGAAGGAAAATGTGTTTGCCTTGCAGAGGGAAGAAGCAGGAGCTGAGCAGAGGTGTAAGGGAGTTGGATGTTGGAGGGGAGCAAGGGAGATGTGGGTACATGCGAGGTCACTGGGGAAGCAGGGGAGGCAAGGGGGTCAGTGACTCCTGTGTTTGTGGCAAGAGAGGAGGCAGAGGGAGTTACTGGAGGAGAAGCAAAGGCAAACAGAAGGGGAAGGAAAGTTACTTCATATTTGTGGTGGTTTTCTCTTGCATAGTGAGGGAAGATTCTGGGTGGAGAGAGATGTGAAGGCTGCAGCAGAAAAGGAGACTTGGATGGGTCAACATGGAGGATTTGTGAAGCAAGATGGTGAAAAGGTAGATGCTGCAGGCCATCAAACCTTTTGATGAAGAAGATGGTAGAGCTGATATAGGAGAGACCCCATCTTCAATGGGGGAAATAGTTCCTGGATGCCAGAGATGCTCCACAATGTGAAGAAGGAAATGGATGTTGAGAGCAAACTAAATCTGTAGATTATCAGGCAGAGCTCCATGATGAGAAAAAGGACAAAAAATTTGAGGAGAAAGAAAATTAAGTATGAAAGAATCAGACATGTAAAAAAGACAATGGAAAATGAAGCAGAAAGAATGGGGCTGCGAGCAGGCAGATAGCTGGGAAGTCATTGAGTGATCAAGTGTGATGGACGGAGTCCACTCCACCCTGTTCAGATCAAGTTGGAGAGGGGACACTGAGTGATAGGAGAAAGTCAGGCTATTTGCCCATATTTTAAAGAAATGTCATCCGCATAGTGCAGGAGGGAAAAAATGGACTCCTCAATTTCTAAGGAGGATTGAAGCTTATCTAAATCCAGACAGAAAGGGTCATAGCAAGTGAGAGATGGGGAGCTGTTCTCACTCAGACCTGAGTGCTCAGGTCATGATGGATTCCTTCAGGGAGAGAGGAATAGTTCTTCTAAGAACTATTTATCAGGGATGTCTCCATTCATTCATAACAAACTGGTCTATGCTGAACTGTGTGCTGCTACAGCTGGGTCTCTTCTCTCACAGGTAGCTGGGGTACTTCTCTCCCATGGGCAGGTGCTGCATGTGGTCCTGCAGCACTTCCAGTTGTCAAGACCTTGTTCATTCCTTATGCAAGTGGAAGGCACAGAAATGCAGAGGGAAGATGAGTGCAGGTGAGGCTGCAGAGCTGTGTGCCTTATGTTGATGATTTAAGGATCCCACTGACTGTTGGCATTGAGAGCCTGAGATTTGTCACAGTGCTTGCCCAAGCCTCTTGTCCACCGCTGCAGCTTTGGCTGGCTTGTTGCTCCATTTCCCCCTTCTACTACATGAGCCAGATTCTCTTCTAAAAGACAGTTAAATCCCTAAAGAAGAGGGGCTGATTCTCCCTTGTTTTGCCCTTCTTACCATGACATAAGTGGGTTAAGATACCACCGCATCAGTAGTGGGGCCAGTTGCTCCAGGCTGTTCCCCTTACAACCTGGCTTTCCACCAAATCACCAGTACAGGATACAGCCAGAGATCTCCATTTTCCCACCCTCCTCCTCCTACCCTTCAAGCCAGTAATGACTTTCTGGGAGGCAGCTAAAGGAACAAGAAATGACTGCAGGAAGGACATTGCCTGTGGGAGCACGGTGCTGGCTGCCCAGCCACTTGTCATGGCTGGAGGCACTGGGCCCTGTTTGCAGATGCACCGTGCTGTTTGTCCCGTTGCCTGGTGGCTGCTGCAATATGTTTATCCTCTTCCTGAGCTGTGTGAACTGCTGTTCCCTCATGCTGCAAAGTTCAGAAGAGGTGCCAGAGCTACTGGGCTATAAAAAGTGACAGCCCAGCCTGTGTGCCGGCCAGAGCGGCTCATGCAACTGGGGGGGTGTAGAGCTGGTGCGGAGAGCGAGTGGTGCGTGGGTGCTGCAGGGCTGGCTCTCCAGCTGAGCAGCACGATCTTCCTGAGCTGTGTGAACTGCTGTTCCCTCATGCTGCAAAGTTCAGAAGAGGTGCCAGAGCTACTGGGCTATAAAAAGTGACAGCCCAGCCTGTGTGCCGGCCAGAGCGGCTCATGCAACTGGGGGGGTGTAGAGCTGGTGCGGAGAGCGAGTGGTGCGTGGGTGCTGCAGGGCTGGCTCTCCAGCTGAGCAGCACGATCCTCCCATGTGATGTCCATGCTGGCTCTCACTGACCGCACGCTCCTTGCTGAGTTGTCCTGTGCGTGGGTGATGTGCGTGCACAGGGTGTGTGGTGACCCCCGGACTGTGTGCACTTTGGCGTTGGGGGCAGGGAACAGCCTTCTCCTTGCTGAGCACATAGTGGAAGCGGCTACGCTGGAAAATCTGAGGATGCAGAGGGTGGGAGAGGAACTGGTTGGATGTGCTGGATTTCTCCTCTGACGTGAAGGTGGAGCAGCTGCCCCCAACAGCTATGCCCACCCTTGGAGCTGTTGTCTGTGCTGAGAACCCCCTGCATGACCCTTGGAGGTCTCACGTGAGAGAGAGCTTTGCAAGACCACTGGTCTTCCCCCATGCCACCAGGAGAAGCGTGCATCCCCTGGCCCTGCTTTAACTTGTCATCAGCTACAGGGAGCAGCTGGCCACGTAGGTCCGTGTGTTCCCCTCCTCTGCCCCGGTCCCTCAAAAGAGGGGCTGTTTGTGCAGGGCTGAGCACACAGGATCTGTGCTGGAGGAGGCCGGGAGTAGA
>NW_010336784.1:14897-15187 GCF_000700745.2 Antrostomus carolinensis
CCTCCGGCACCCGAGCCCGTCTCCAGTGGCTATTATTGAGTCCCATTTCCATGGCACCTTTCCAGACCCGTATTTCTTTTCACACGCCAGGGTGGAAGCAAACCCCCCCTCCCCACCCCGGAGCGTTTGTCCAGAGACTTCTCGCAGGGGCTGTACTTTTCCAGTGCGCACAGAGCATTGCTGCGTCCGCTGGGCAGGAGGCACTCCTGGAAAGCAGGCGGGAGGGATGACTGGGCTGATGCTTGAATTCAGGTTCCACAAGAGTAAAGGCATCTGTATCCTCATGCCCT
>NW_010336784.1:15280-25266 GCF_000700745.2 Antrostomus carolinensis
AAAAGGTCTGTTGCTTACTTTTCTGCTTGCACACATTCTCCTTTTGCAGCATTTCTTTCATGTGCCTTACAAGAATGAGAATTAATTTTTGGCCAGCAGTACTTCAGCAGCTGTAGGAAAGTTACAGAGAGGGGAGTGTGTGCTCATCCTTCCCACATCTGCCTTCTGGGACCAGGCTTGGTCCTGCCAGCTCAGCACAGCACCGGTGGTGATGAGGCTTTTCTGCTTGCACACATTCTCCTTTTGCAGCATTTCTTTCATGTGCCTTACAAGAATGAGAATTAATTTTTGGCCAGCAGTACTTCAGCAGCTGTAGGAAAGTTACAGAGAGGGGAGTGTGTGCTCATCCTTCCCACATCTGCCTTCTGGGACCAGGCTTGGTCCTGCCAGCTCAGCACAGCACCGGTGGTGATGAGGCTGATCTCTGTATATGGATATTTCTGCCCTAGATACCCGCAGTGTTGAGCTGTCTCAGGGTTTTTTACACACACAACAAACACCAGGTCCCTCTGAAATGTAGTGCTTGAGGCTGAAACTGAAAGTTCGGAGAGAATTAGTCACTCTTGTACCCTAGTAACGTTGGCGAAAACCAGCCTCAAACACAGCGCAGGCGAGTGTTTTGCAATCCAAGCAGCAGTCTCGCGCTTGTCCTGACGCAGAGGGAGCTGGCGGGGAGAGCACCGAGCTGAAATGCACCCCAGCCCCTTCCCCCTGCCCTGTGCACCCTACAACAGACCGAGCCCTGGAGGTGGGAGTGGGGTGATGAAGAGTCTGGCAGGGATGGCAGAGCACCTTCCTTTGTGTCAGTCCCAACCGGTATGGGGGCTCTGCCTTGTGAAACAGCAAACACAGACCTGAAAGCTTTGGGTGACATCCCCATGGGGTGCCAGACCCAGGCACCCATCCTGGGGACAGTGTTCCCCTGGGAATGCTCTCCACCTGCAGTGCTGCCAGCATCCTCATCCCAACCTCAGCTGGGAGGGTCTGAAAATTCACCGTTCTCAGGAAGGTTTTGAGCTGAGCTCCAGGTCTTTTGGGCCAGCAATTGGCCACAGCCTTCCCTGAAAAGTTTGATGCTCTTTGCAATGTGGAGCTGCTGCTGTGCTTCTCCTGTCCCAGTCGCTCTGCGGGGGTGTGAGGAAGGGGCTGTGGGGCAGGGGCAGCCGCCAGGCTCTCCCTGCACTGCTGTGGAGCTGGTTTAACTCGTTCCAGATTCGCAGGGTTCACGTCAGCGCTTGAAATGTGAACCGCACTGTGCTTAACCACTGCAAAACATAGCAACGGCACAGCAGCACTGGCACCCGCGCAAAGAGAAAGAAAACCAACAAAAAATCAACATGAATCAAAACCAAACTGGTTTTTCAGGCTTGCCTGGGCTTCACAGTGCAGAACAAGGCAAAGCTTCCAGGAAATGGATGTGGGCCCACGGAGGGACTATTATGAATGTTCTGAAAACTCCCACCCCTTTCAACAGGGAGTGTTTTAGGCAGTGCTGCTCTGGTCCTAGCAGTCAGGGGAGCTCCTTGTCCCTGCTGTCCCCTGGAACCGGCTGCGCAGTCAGGCCCGGGCAGGGCAGGCAGTGGGCAGGAGCCTTAGTGCTGCCTGTTCTGCTCTGCCTCCTGCGCTGCCTGCTCAGTGCTGACCTCGTGTTCACTGCCATTCGGGCACTGCTTGGAGCCTCTGGTCATGGGGTTGTTACATGTTCAAGGCATCTGCTGTCCCCCTCAAGCCATCAGAGGATCAGAGGGAGTAGTAAAGGACTTAGTTACTGCCACAGGAGAAGGTCCTGCTTGTATCTCGGATCCTGAGTGTTCTTGAGTCCTGGGACCCACTTCAGGAGAGGAGGGGACAAAGTCACAGGAAGTTCCAGGGAAATGTGAACACACGTCTGTGTCACATCTGCCTGTCTCTGTGATAGGCTCAACTGCTCTTCTGTGTCTGACCATCCTGAACTGAGGGAGCTCAGAAGAGGGGCTCCAGACCTACACCTAAGAGAGACAGACAAGTCCTTGTGCCCTAGGTGACATTCCTTCTAGTCCCCCACCCTCAACCCCATAGCCTTCCTGGGTATGACACTTTGCCTAGCACCTTGTGCTGATCCCTACCACCCCAGAGATACCAGTGTTCCTTCCAGTGCATGGAAACTGGGATCAGTAGTGTAGGAGAGGTCCCTGGCTCCGTGTAGACTTGGCATGGGGAAGCTGGTCGTGCTTTGTAGAACATTATTCTGGGAGGAAACTAGGCAGTGTTTTGGGTGACAGAGAAAACTGGGAGATGAGAGAGTGGGTGCAGATGGGCATGTCAGGAAAGGCAGCCTTCACACTGGATTGTGTCCACTGCTCAGTGTCCGGCCTCTGACATGGATGGAAACCACCAACTTGGGTGGCTATAATGGTGCTGGGCAGGAAGGGAGGTAGAGGGAGTCCTGATGGACCAGCTGCTGCTCTGTAGCAGGAGCTGAGGTTAATGCTATCATAACTTCAAATGCTATTAGTAGTTAGAAAAAAAACAGACAGCCCTTTAAAAATGTGCTTGCACAATCTGGCTCGCTTGACCCTTCTGGCCATATATTCTCAGGCTTGCTAAGTGCTGCAGGACACAGTGTGTCCTTTTATTGCTCCTCAGTTGACCAACCATTTATAGCCTCCATCTCTGACTGCTGGGTCTCATATTTTGAAGCGGAGCAAAGGAGTGGGAGGGATCAGCTTTCCTCTCTGCCTCCTCCCACATACCTTGGTCATGGTACCTCCAGCACTTCCCCTTCCCACACTAAATGAGCTCTTGTGGCAGGGCAAGCACAGCCCACAGTGCTAATTTTATTCGTTGCTTGATCTTTTTTCTGGACTTACTGGTGTTTTCTGGGTAAAGTGAGGGCCCTCCCTGTATGTGCTCTCAGGCTCAAGAAAGGTTTGTCCCAGCTGTGCTGTTGCTGTGTCACTTGTGTCACTGAAGACCTGTGCTCTTTGTGGTCTTAGAGCTGTGTGTTACCAGGACGCTGGGAAACATGCTCGGACAACTCAAGGCTTTCACAGTGCCTCTCTTCAACCAAAAATCTGCAACCTGGAGAGGAAACCTCTGCTCTGCCTATCTGAATGGTCTCTCTCTGGAAGGCAGGTTCCCATCCCAACAGCATCAACCCAGAAAGGCACTGTTGAGTGACCAGTGGATGTACTTGGTTTGTCAGTGAACACTTTTCCACTCTGTTAGGTGTTGCATCAGCACGTGACCACCACAGCAGTATGACGGGTTCAGTGATCTCAAGCTCTTATTCAGACAGTAGTCACATCAACTGTACATTCTGACGTGCTTTATCAAGGTGAGCCTCCATCAACTTTACACAGAAGAAAGAGGTGACCAAGTCATTAAGTGACTTGTTAAAAATCATCCAGAAAGTCAAAGAAGGAGAGAGAGGGAGGTAGAGAGGAATGGGGCTCAGGTCTCTTGAGTACCTCTGCCAGGTCCCAAGCACTGGCTGCCAGTACTTTTATGAGCTTCCACTCACTTTGAAATATTCCCCAGCACACTTTCCATCATTTCTTTCCATTTGAAAGGAGAAGCCATTAAATCCTGTGACTTATGGGAGTGGCGGAGTGACTCATGCTAAGCCAAAGCAGAAGTTGCTGTCAGACACCTTACACATCTGGACTTCCAGCCCCATGTCAAACTATTGCCAACACTTCTCGGGGTTGCTCTGAAACCTGCAACACTACTCCACTCTTACATGGCATTAAGAGATGTATCAGCAGTAGTAAACAACATATCTTCAAGGTGTGATGAGAAAATGTCATACTCTGATTTTCAATCTGGTGGGAAGGTACGTGAGAACCCTAATAAATGTGATTTGACTTGTGGTTTTTCATCTCCTGCCTTAGACTGTTTTACAGTACTGCTGTCACTGTCAAAATGCTGTTCACCCCAGAGGGGTGGGTGTAAGCCAGCACACCCACAGACGACACAATCCCACGTTCAGAGATTCATCTTGTCCAGCTTTGCTGTCACATTAGCCGAGAGAGGGTTTTTTTTAGCTTGCTTCTCATATGACAACTTCTAAAATAGCTACAGCAAAATGAATAAATAAATAACTGCCAGAAGTTTAAATAAGGCTACCTTGCTCATCGTGTTCTGTAGAAGTATCTTCTTTCCTACATAGAAATATTTTTCTGGGCTGAATTTAAGGAGCTGGGACATTTGTCTGTAATTCCTGGGTATCATGAAGCCAAAGCAATGTTTATCTGAGTGGGCTGTGGGCAGTTAGGAGCCGCCAAATAGAGTTTTGCTGTGGGTGAGGGGACAGGACGAATGGGTCCAGGGAGCAGATCTGACTTTGGACAGGCTGCACAGAGGGCGCATGAGTCCTCAGGGCAGTGCATATGCTGTGTCCACTGAACATAAAAAGCATTTATTTCACGGTGTACATACACCAGGCCAGAAATGGGCATGTCCAGCCTTGAAATATCTCTAGGGTGAAAAGTACTATAAAAATATCATCCGGCCATGCTCAGCCCAATAAAACTTGGAGCTGTGATCGGGAGGTGTTGGGTATGGTTCTATGTGTAATAACCATGTCTGTAATTAATAGCATGTTCTTCTCCATCTCCAACTTCTCCATCTATGTCTCTCTGCCATCTTCTGGGCTTTGTTAGGATGGCTCCCTGGGCTGGCAGGTGCTGGCTTGGCTGGTCTCTGGGGGACAAAGCTCTGGGACCAGGGATGGGGAACTGCCATTGACTTCATTTCACGTGGCATGCAGCCACGTGGGTGGGTTTTTTTGTTGTTTGGTGGTTTTTGGTTTGGGTTGGGGGTTTTTTTTGTTTTCCATGCTCTTATCAGATGACATTTAGGTATGTGTTGAGGTATGACCTACCAGAGATGTCTGAAAAATATGCTGTGGCTTCAGCAAGGACATATCCTTCCTTCCTGCCCACTCCTGTCCTAGGGAAGATTGTTTGCAGAAGGCAGCAATGGATGGTGAAGGGATGTCTGCGTGATATCATCTCCCTTCCCTCCTCCTGTGGGGTCTGTGGTTACGCTACCCTGAAAACTTTCATGGAGTTTTTGACATCTTGCAAAACACTGTGACAACATTAAAGTATTCAGTTTGGGGAGGAACCTGGACTAGCTCTCTGGAAGGATGTCATCCTTCTTCAGCTGTTACTGGCTGTCTTGACATCCTTTTTGTGCATCCAGGTTGGCAATCCAGGTTGTTCCAGGGGTGAACAGAGAAGTACGAGCAGAGCTGTGGGTGTGCATGTGTCTACCAGCAGATGCAACAAGCCCATTCCCAAGAGACACAGGCTGAACCGAGAGAGAAACTTTTCCACTCGACCGAGAGCGCTGGCCAGGAGCATTATCGGTGCAAATCCCTGCAAAACCCTCTCTCTGCTGAGACTTGGAAAAATTTTTCCTGTTGCAATAGCTGGACGGGTGGTTTGTAGGGAACAGCTTCCCTCTAGAGGGTGATCCCAGCAGTGCCAGCCACCGAGAGCTGTAAAAAAATGAAAAGCAGAGGCATTTACTGCATATCCATGCAGAACCAGCCCAAGGGGGTCCATAACTGATTGTACTGTCTGTAACGAGGACAACGATAATGATGTAATTGAGCTATCCAGTTCTTATAACTGTGTTTTCAGAGCACTTTTAATCTCCCCTTTATTTTCTGAACAATAAGTGGCTGTTAAATTCCCATGGCATCCTGAGGAGAGAATTCCATGTTGTTGTTATTCGCTCTTTACAGAGGGAAAAAATGCTGGAAAAATAGAGGAAGGACCTTGCCCGGTGAAGTCATCCGAGGTCAGGTTTCAAGTGATGCTGGAGGGAGCATTGCTGGAATCATCTGTGCTGATCTGTCACACCACTCAGCTGATCTTCAGAAAAAGAACAAAGTTTTGTCATTTTGCAAGTGGCCCTTAACAGAGTTGTACACTGAAAAATGTAAAGTGACGAAATGTAAACTCTTTGTTCTTCAGTAGCGTCTTCAGTGTGGTGGGACACACACACACTCTCAGAAGTGTCCAAGTTTTGAGCAATAGCATGCCCTAATGCTGCAAGAGACAAAACCAGTGTGAGTAGTGGGGAATGTGGGGGTTTGTACCAGGACTGCCACTGAGCGACTGCAATGAAAACTTTATTCCTCCTGTTCCCCAGGGAAGGGGTTCTCTGCAGTTTGCAGACCAAGGTTTGTGGAGTGCTTTGAGATCTGCTGTTAAAATTATTACAAAAGCAGAAAAGAATTGCTATTATTACTGCAATTATCAGAGTTTCAGAATGGAAAAAATGGATTTTTCCAGGATTACATTGTGACAGCACCAAAAAATATCACTGCGGTAGTAAGGGCCTGATCCTCACTACAACATGCGACTCAAGCCAAGGTGTCTTCTGCACCCATGTGTCTGCACCTTTCACATCTGCTGTGCAAGCATCTCTCCAGCAGTGCAAAGGGACAGGGAATCTCGAGGGCTTCTCCATAGCCACCTGCCAGTGCACAGGCACCCAGGGACTGGCAACACAAGTGCACTGTATGCAGCTGCAGGGACCAGGCTGAGCCCAGATGTGCCCTGGCCAATAGCTCTAGTGCTCTGCTTATGTAAAGTCCACTCTCTTTTCTGTTTGTTTGGTATATTGAGTTATTCTTCCAGTGCTTCCAGAGCAAGGACTTATGGGGAGAGGAGAGGAATGCAAAGGGCATGTTTTGTTACTAGCTGAAGTAATTCACATCCCCTGTTGCTCAGGGGATGTGGCCTCACCTAACCCCTCTCAGATGTCTGTGCCTAGACCAATGCTCAGCTTTTGAGTTAAGGATGACATCCTCCTAAATGCTTCTGCGGGAGTGAAGCCAAGACTCACCCAGCCCCAACTGGACCTACCCCTGCAGAAATGACTAAGGGTGTGTGCAAGGGGCTGGACTCCAAAGCAGTGTCTTCCTCCTCACTTCTTGCTGGGAAAGCTGTGGGCTGCACCACACAGCTGTGCTGGCTGACTCATGGTGCAGATGCTGTGTTCCTAGAGCTGAGGTGTGAGAGTTTATGGGAGTTAAAGCTTTCTTTGCTGAAGGCTTTTGGTTCCAGTCCAATAACAGATGCTGAGGGTTAGCGCTGCCTGACAGCTGCTGGTGGTCTCAGCATGAAGTGAGCTGGTGAACCCCAGCTTGGTTACCAGCAGAGACAGATGTTCATATTTTAAAAAAATCATTACCATGGTCATTGCTAGCCAAACTGCTTCTCGGCAACAGGAGAAGATTCATAGCTTGAGTAAGCACGGAAGAATAAAAATGCCTTTCTTCAGGTCAGGATCAGTGCATTTTGGCTCCAAGTCTGCTTGGGAAATCTGTGCTCTTCAAGATATTGCAACTGTGGAAGAAACGTTATGAAAATTTAGCCTAATCAGGCCTTTGTCCAGAGCATGATACTGACACAGGAACAGTACAAGATTATGCAGGAGCTATTTTGGGCAATGTGATGCTAGATAGCCCTTTGCCTGCTCAAGTCACTACCGAACATTACAGGCCAGTTTTAAACACCAGCCATGCGAACCCACCCCCTCCAAGTGCCATTATCCCTCCTTTACTGGGGGAAGCTGCACAGAGGGATTAAAGCGAATTGACAACAGCTGCCCAAGAAAATAGACAACCTCTGTCAGAACATCATCTTCCAAACCTCATCTCTGCCATAACCAGCACACAGGCCTCCTGAGAGCCCCGCCCCAGAGGGGCAGGCAGTGATCAGTGGGAGTTAAACGGGAAGGAACCACATGACCCCCCTGTATCCTCTTCTCAGGGTTTCTATCTCTGCCCCTCAGAGCAGAGGTGTCAGGCTCCCTTCATCCTACTCTGAGTGCCAGCGAGTGTCCAGCTGAGTGACACGGTGTGACCTGCCAGGGGTTCTTCCTCTTTCTGGGGACAGCCTGGTGGCTACTCGAGCAGGGGTGGGAGAAGATTGAGTTAAAAGGAGACTGTTCTTATCAGTTGGGAAATTCTTGCCAGGATAGCAGTGGCTGTGATACTGGCTCAGCTGCAGAAAACAAGATGGTTGAGGACTGCTGAGCATGCCAGCTGCCTGGCTCCTGGGGCCCCTTTCCCTGGAGCAGGGATGACTCCATGGCAGCAGGTAACGCTACACGTGCTGCCTCTGCAGCCAGGTTCCCATTGCACCTGCTCAGGTGGAAGAAACTTCCCTGTTATTAGAGGGCTGGGAAAGCTGCTCCGTGTGCCACTCGCCCCCTCAGGAATGAGAGTCTGTCTAAGTTTTTTCTGGGAACAGAGCAAGAAGTCTCCTCCCTTTTTCTTTGAGAAAGTCTGAGAAATCAGTGCCCTTTTGTTGTAATGGCTGGTGTTACCGAGGGCTGCAGCTCGCGCCCTGCCACCAGTCCCAACTTGCTCAGGATCCCGTGAACACTCAGCAGTTCTGTGCTGTGCTGCTGCTATTATTATTGTTACAAGGGTTATTATTAGAAACCCAAGCTACACTAATGACCTCAAACCTGGTGATGAGGTGACTATAACCAGCCGTGTGTGAGGATAGCACCGTCAGCTCAGGAGGCCACTTAGAAGGTTGCTCAAGTACTAGAGACCTTGCCATATTGCTCTCACCTAACAGAGAAGATAAAAAGTGCATTAGCAGCTAGATAAAGAGTATCCGCATGTCACAGTCACTCCTTTGCTCACACTCAAGCAAGACATCCCTTCCTCAGCTGGGCCCTCAACGCATACCCGTGGTGTCTGATAAGGGGCACCGGGATGGTGGGGAGGAGGGATGGAAAGGCATCTGTGTTGCTTTTGTCCTGGACTGAGCCTGTTCCCAGGCTTGAAGCAGCAACACACTCATCTGCACATCATGTTCCTGTTATTTTGTCTATGATTTTCAGGGCAGGATGTATCTTAATCTGCATCTAAGCAATTCAAAGCTGCTGGCACCCAGTAATGATGTTCTGGATGCAGCTGTGGAAGAGAAAATTGGCACTGGGATAAATGGTGGCCTCCCTACTGTCATTTTCCTTCATTCTCTCTATTATTCCCAGGGGTGGCTGGGCTGCTGTGACAGTAGAAACACTTGGGAATCTTAAGCCTTCTGTTTTGCTCTTTTACTTCCTTTGAAGTCCACATCAGTCCTGTGCAAAATGTTACAGCAAAGGAGATAAAGAGGAACAGAGTGTCCCAGGACAGTGAGACTCATCTCTGTTATAAATCTCCCAGCTTTGTGGCACAAGAGGACCACATGCTGTCTGAGATGAGGAAGAAATCTTCATCCTGTTACGTGACAGTGGCCTTTTCCTGCTCTTGGCCCTTTCCTGGAAGCAGCCATGCCTCAGAGCACAGCTGTGCATGGGTGAAGATTACTGCAAGTAGACCACTAGTCTGCACTAGTCTGGTGGTTTTGTTTGTTTGGTTTTGGTTTTTTTAAAGTCTTTTCAGAAAAGGAAGCAATTCTAGTATATGACTTTTATCAGCATTGTGCAGGGACCACGGAGAATCTCGTTCTGCTGCCTCATGCCTGTAGTCTGTTAATCCAAAACATCAAGGCACGTGAGAGTACCATTGGGCTGGCGTTGGTGCTGATGAATAGTTTGTATAGGTTGATGTGACTACAGGCATGAAAACAACTGCCTTTATAGGTTGCTATGGGGGCACGGCCATGGACACGTGGGATTTACTGACTGGCAGGAGTGTGTGGGTGAAGAACCTCTCTTAGGCTGACATGGGCGCATGAGTGTAGGCATCTCCCTTTAGAGCTGGTGTTGGTGCTCAGGTGCAGACACCTCCTTCTACAGGAAGATATAGGTGCTTGGGTGCAGGCAGCTCCCTTGAGAATTGACAAGGGTACTTGGGTGCTGACATCTCCTACAGGCTGACATGGGTGCTTGGGTGCAGACACGTCCTTCTACAGGCTGACATGGGTGCAGACATCTCCTTTTAGAGCTGACATAGGTGCTTGGGTGCGGGCAAGTCCTTTTAGAGCTGGTACGGGTGCAGACACCTCCTTCTACAGGCTGCC
>NW_010336785.1:0-8004 GCF_000700745.2 Antrostomus carolinensis
AACTCCATCCCAGCCAGACCCAATACACCTGCTTTGGGCTCTGGACTGTGGAGCTCTGAGCATCCCACCAGGACATCACCCGGGAGGAACCCCGCTGCTCCAGGGAGCGAGGCTCTGCATCTGCCTCCAGCAATGGGGCCTGGCATCTTCTGTTGCATCTCTGTTCTGCAGAGAGACAGGATTTGGGTTTGGTTTTGCACCAGCAAGACATCTGAGTGAGGAAGTAGTTGGGGTTTGGGGTGGCCACAATCCTGCGGTGGCTCGCCAGGCCCCTGGTCAGTGTGGGTTGTCCTTGGCAAGCACAGAGGCAGCACATGGCAGAGTGGCTGTCTGTCCCGCCTGGAAGCAGCCAGGACTCAGCCCTGATGGGTGGTCCTGACTCATCAGCGAAGTAGCCCCAGACCTCCGACCTGCCAGGAACATCTGCCGGCCAGAGGAGCCCGGGGGCCAGCAGTGCTGCCAAGGGATGGTGCCACCAAGGGACAGTGCCACCCGGGCAGAGGGGACAGCAGCTGAGAACAAGGGCAAAGGAGGGGTGGGATAGAACAGAGCAGAACCCGAAAAGGGAGAGAAGAGACAGGACAGGGGCAGAAACCCTGGTGCTCTGGATTTCCTGCTTGCAAAGCCAAATTGCTGAGGGCTGCTACGCAATGGATGAAGTAGTCGGCTGATGGAGATGCAAAGCCCAGGCAGATGCCTCCAGCATCCCTCTCCCACCCCATTCCTACCCCACTGGCAACCTCAGGGTGCACCCAAGGGAGAGGCACATGGTTGGACACCCTTCTCCTGGGACACAGCCACCCTTCTCCTGGGATGGCCACAGCCCTGTGTGCCCCACACTCCACCTGCCCAGCACCTCTGGAGCAGACACGCTCAGCCAAAGGGCTTGAGGGCTTTGTGGTCTGTGAGATGGGACTGAAACATCATCACCAGCTTTATTTTTCTGGGCCAGATTTCCATTTAGGAAAGGCTTGATGACCCGGTGTGTGCTCTGACCGGCTCTCCACCACCCCCAGGCTCCTTTCCCAAACCATTTGGTCTCTCATCGTGCACTAATCCATTGGTGACTTCAGCTGTAATTGGCTGCAGTCTGGCATCAATAAACTGAAACATTTATTGCACAGTTTAAATCTAATACAGATTAGAGCAACCCAGCTAGTTTTTAATGCTTGAGCCAAGAAGCAGCTCCACAAACTCCTGCTTTGGAGGCTGAAGGGTCTTCCCCACCACTGCAGCTCCATCACAAGCTTTGGTTGGAGTATCTGGTCGGGACCTGCTGCCCCCACCTCCTCCATCGCCCCCAGTTCGCTGTGTCAGTTCTGGCCCCTCTCCATCCATCTCCTGTGCTCTGGGATGGCCAAGCCTCCCTCCCCATCCCCAGTCAGTCGGGGTCCGTGTGTGGAAGGAGGGAGATTTCCTTAATACCTGTGACATCCAAACCCTGCAGCAGAGCAGCGGGTGAAAGGTCGGTCCTTATCTCAGGATCTGCAGTGAAATTATTGAGTTGTTCACAATGTCTGCACCAGAGCCAGGAAATCTGATTTGCAATAATATAATGTTCCTTTAAGTAACATTTTCTTAAAAGACATTATTGAAGTTTAAAGAAGGGGCCAGGGCGGAGGGGAAGATTTAATTTTAGATTTTGCAATTATTTTCCCCGACTACTGTTGTTTAACCCTTGCGAGGCTGAAACCCAACCCCAGGCAGCTGCTGGACCTCAGCGGTCCCCGTCGCAGGGCTGGAGTCAGCACACAGGATTTGCAGCTCTCTCCTCTTTCTGCCCTGATGTTTGATTAAGAAAGTTCTCCTGGGAAGACCTTTGCAGCTTTCCCCAGCATCTCAGACCTGGGTCCTGCTCTGCCCAGTATATTTAAAAGAGCGGTGGGATAAATGATGTGCACAGCACAAGTGCAGTTGCCTTTAATGAACCCAATGAGATATAAATGGCAAATGCCTCGTTTTCTCCTGATTTAAATAATGTATTGGAGAAGCACTTCACTGGCATTTCAAAAACTGAAAAAAGGGGGTAAAGGAAGGACTTGTCAGCCTTTGTCAGCCTCTTCCAGCGGCAGTCACAGAATCCCAGAGTTGCTCAGATTGGAAAAGCCCTTTAAGCTCATCGAGTCCAACCATGAACCCAACACTGACCAGTCCCCTATGACTAACCCATGTCCCTCAGCACTGTGTCTACACGACTCTTCAATCCCTCCAGGGATGGGGACTCCACTACTGCCCTGGGCAACCCCTTCCAATGCCTCAGAACCCTTTCAGCAAAGAAATTCTTCCTCAGCTCACCCAGCAGAGCCCACCAGCTCAGCAGCCCCCCTCCACATATGGGGCGAGGGCAGCTCTGCTGGGGGGGGCTCAGCCTTGAGATGGATGGTGGCCAAGAGGCAAATGAATTGAGAACTATTGGGTTTCTCCTGGACACCCACTTTCTCTGCCAGTGCTCCAGAGATTTCGGAGCTCCCCAGATCTGATTAGACTCTCCATTACCGGCTGCCGAGCGCTCACATGCCAGGAATCGCTTAACAGGGACCGGCTGGCGTGCCTCTGCGGAGGGAAGGGGGGTGCCTTCAGTCCTCCCCCCCCCTCTGCATCCCCGGCATGGTATTACTATCAGAAATATCAGACGTTTCGACTCAAATTAAAGTCAGGTTAAATATCTCAAATGCAAAAAAAAAAAACTTCCACATGGTTCCAGATGGAAAGTGGTTCCTCAGCTTCATACCCAACCAAATAAATAAGAAACCTTTCAGACCTGCGCCTGCCCCTCCGCCGGGGCGAGACGGGAGCCCCCGCCGAATTTGAGAACTTTGAAGTTGTAATTCAGCTGGACTAATGCAAAGCATGACACACACTCTCTCGGAGTATAAATAGCATATTCCTGAAATGCACAGTGGTAAATACGTTGGGAATGATAGACACCAAAGCAGAAACACGTGTGTGTGCGCGTGCACACGAGTGACACACAACAGCGCACACGTGGGGTGCGGGGGCACGTGCAAAGGCCACGCGTGAGGCTCTTCTCAGTGATGCCCAATGGTAGGACAAGGGGCAGTGGGTGTGAGCTGGAACACAGGAGGTTCTGCTTAAACTTCAGAAGGAACTTCTTTACAGTGAGGGTGCCAGAGCCCTGGGACAGGCTGCCCAGGGAGGGGGTGGAGTCTCCTTCTCTGGAGACATTCAAAACCCACCTGGACGCCTTCCTGTGTGATCTCATTTAGGTTCCTGCTCTGGCAGGGGGGTTGGACTGGATGATCTTCCGAGGTCCCTTCCAATCCCTGACATCCTGTGATTCTGTGTGATTCTGTGAGCCCTGTGAGTACCCACAGCCCCATGCAGCCCTGGTGACACCGTGCACGTTGGTGGCAGAGTGTAGCAGCACGTCTCGCACACATCCCCGTGTTCTGGACAGCAATGTGCTCGTGATTAAACCAATAACACCACGGGATGAGAAGAGCTTTAGCCACAGAGAGGATGAGTTGACTTCGAGGGGGGTTTCTTTCCGTGTTCTTTTTTATCTGTCCAGACACGGGACATGAGCCTCAACACCTGAGTTGGCTCTGGAGATACCATAGGGACATTGCCACCACTGATGGCCTCGGGGGACAGCAGCAGACCACGCAGTTATGGAGCAGGTAGATTTTGTCAGGGTGCACCCAGGATGCTCAGCAAGCTGGTGGTCATGCTGGGACAACTGGGGAGCAGTGCTGATCCCAAATCACACTCTGGCTTCACACAGCCCAGGCTGTGCCAGGTCCCATGGAACAGGACATGCCCTTGTCTCCTGCAACCACTCATCCCTCCGTGCATTGAGCCCAGACCTGATTCCAAACACCCCCCAAATCAGCTGCATTTATTTGCAGAGTTGGGGATTTTCCCCACCCCTATTGCTACGAGACTGCAAGTCCTGCAGACATCATTGCCACCCAGGCCAGCATCTTCCTGGGAAGGTTAGTCCCCCCGCCCCTCCCCAGGGTCCCCAGCCACAACTTCTCAGCCAACCACCCCACTACAGCAGGTGAGACCCCAGCACATCCCTGGCATCTCCCCCCAGGAGCTCGTCCCCTGCTCCCCTTTCTGTCTCTGCTCTCTTGTGTTGCTCCCCACTCCTCTGGCTTTCCATGGAGTTTCTAACCTTGATCACCCTTTGGTCACCCCACAGTTGTCTTCTCTGCATTTAAAACCTCCCCGTGCTCTGCTGTTGCTTGGGTTGGTGGGACTGACTGTTCCCTCTTGCCCTTCTGCTTTGATTTAGGCTCTGCCTATCTCTCCTCAGGTTAATCAGTGGATTAACTGCAGCTCTTCCTCCCTTTCTCCTAAATCCTTATCCTTCATCACGAGTCCAAGAAACAAACCAGACCAGGTACTTTTCCATGGAGGCAGCCAAACTATTTGCTCTCCTATCAGCCAGCCTCTCCCACACCTTTCTCTGACCCCGGGGACACCCACTTGTCTGCGAACGCCTCTGCCCGTCCTCCTGGGGACACCGGTGGGGATGTCCCAGGGCATGTCAAAATCAGAACAGGACCCAAACTTCTCAGATGTCACTTGGGTGCCACCTCATTTTGCCTTGGCAGTCAGCCTACTCCCTGCCTGTCCAGCCTCTTCCTCCCGGGGCTGTTTGCAGATTCCCATTCCCACTCCCTGAGATCACCCTGGCCAGGGAACGATTGCACGGGGCTGACGTCCTCCTCCCCAGACACACTCCTCCTCAGCCTCTGCTCCCAAAGAGTTGTCTGTCCTGCTAACCCTTTGCTCCTACCCACTGGGGTTCCTCAGTTCTTGGGGCAACTCATTCCCTGCTTATTATCACCCCCCTCCAGGCTCGAGTTGTTCGGCTCTGCCCCATGACTGACCCTGAGAGACACCCAATATCTCCGGCCGGCGGGATGCCGTCAGAGCCATCCATCCTCCCAGCTCCAGAGAGCGAAGGGAGCAGCTGACAGCTGTGATGCACCTTCATTTTTAAGACCCTTCATATTTTCTGCTTTAATCAGCAGCTCCCAGTGCTGGCTGAAGGCGAGATAAACTCTGTCAACCCTTCTACAGGTGGGCAACCGAAACGAGGTTCTCTGAAATAAAAAATGAAGCAGCTGGAGGGAGGTGTCTGGATCCCAGGAAATTCCATCTCCTTGGATGATGGTGCTAAATGGAGGGAGCCAAAGCTGCTGGCTCAGCCCTGCCTCGACACACGCTCAGCATCTGAACGACACCAGTGCTGAAGAGCTGGTCCTAAGGATGGGGAACTCGCGGGCTCTGCAGAGCTTGGCAGCATCAGGGCAGGAATGGAAAGACAGGAAAACCATCATTTCCAGTCTTCATACTGGAAAGGAGAGGAGAGTCATGCCAGTGGTCCATTACACAGCATTGACTGGAAAGCTCTGGCACTCCTGACATGACTTTGGGACTGTGTCTCATGGTTCTCCCGTGTATCCTCACAGCTTCTGCTCTCTGCCCAACACCTCTCTTGTGCAGCAGAGAAGATGCCAGTGATGCTCCAAGGGCTCCTTCTATCTCCTCACGCAGGGCAGCTGGGTCTCTCCCCACTGGATGTGCTGACCCTTCCCCTCCTGTCCTAGCTCCACAGGTCTCCTTCCAAATCTTGAAGGCTCCGTTTTCTCTTCTCTGTGGTTTATATTCTTTCTTGTAGACCACACAGAAGAAGAGGATGCTACAGCAGCAAATCCTCACCAGAGTGAGATCACCCCAAGAAACCTCCTTACAAGCTCAGAGTCCCGTTGTTCTGGGTCCTGAAAATCCAGGGGGAAGCAGGTCACCTGCCCCTAGGAGAACCAGTCAAGTGGCCAGCAGAAGTGGGACTGGGAGGAAAGGACCAACGCTGCCGTGTCCCACCCGGCTGCAGACGGGGTGCTGGTGGGAGTGAGGGTTAACCCCTCACCCAGTGCTGCTCCCCAGCAGGAAGCTGTGGGTGCAGGGGTGGGATCACTCAGCTGGTCCCAGGGTCTGCACACGGTGGGAGTGATGATGACTGATGTTTAGGCCACCAGTCAGCATCACATCAGTCATCATGGGCTGCCTCTGTGTTTATTTGGTTTTTTGGAAGTTGTTCATCTACCTGCTTGTGGTGGGACAGCCTGAGATACTCCTCTTGTTGCACTGAGCCAGTGGTGATGGGCAAGCTGTGGAGCAGAGTGGGCAAGGAGGGGAGCCAAGCCCAGCCAAGCTGATCCAAGCCAAGCCAAGCTGAGCCAAGTCCAGCCAAGGAGAAGGGTCATCATGTGCAAAAGCGATTCCAGCATCTCACAGCCACGACCCAACTTTTCAGCCCAACCTCTCCTGCCAAAGCACTTTCCAAAGCTGCAGCTCTCTGATAAAACCTAATACCATGGCCCATAAATTGTATTAAACAAACAGCAGCTGCAGATCAAGGTATATTCATCAAGGGCTTCCTCTCTCTTTTTTTTTATGAATGGCTGAAGACTCGGAGATGCCGTTTGCCAATAGTCTGTCAACGGAGCCTGCATTTAAAATCAATTTGGTAATTACAACTCTGACTCGGAGCCACAAATCAAAAAGGAAACTTCAGCCCTTCAGGATGTTTTGGCCCATTAGGGAGCTGGTAATTATGCACCCTGGCTGGGCATTAATTTAAAGCCCCGGTGGAAAAGCGATGGTGTGAATTTGAGACAGGAAACGGGCTGCGAGGAATTTCAAAGGTTGGGAGGCGTGCTGTCAGTCTGTTTACAACCACCTCACTTAACATGGTTAAAATCTGCTAGGAAACACTTGCTGAACTCGGGATTGCCATCGTGTCGGTTTATTTTTCCTTGTGAAAGAGGCCGCTTTCAGGAATAAATGAGGAAAATATATATAAGCTCTGTTTACACAGGATCTAGGGTGTTTGTAGTGTGCTACTCCAGGTCACTTGGATCCTGGTGTGACGAATGGTGTGTGAGTGTACAGAGATAGATATCTATGTGTATATGGACTGACAGGAGGGTTGGACAGGACCAGCCAAGGATTGTATCTTTAATTCCGCTGGCAGCAAGTGAATTTGACCACAAAACACCGTGACAACCCTCCCCATTAACACATAAGGAGAAGACCTGGAGGCTCAGCAGCCTTCCTCAGAGCACACACGGGCCTGAGGAAGGCTGCTGAAGGAACCACAAGGCAGCATCCTTGGGTTCATGGAGTGTGTGTTGTGTCCCTGGTGACTCCTGTGGGAGGAGGAGGTCAGCCAGGCTGTCCCTTGTCAAATACCCCCTGTTACAAGATGGGGAGCAAGAGGTTCCCCCTCAACTGCTCCAGCCAACCTCAGCTCTGCAGCATCAGGTCTTGCTATTCCTGTAAAACTGGATAATGTTCAGTAGCTGCAAATGTTATTAATGGTCATAAAATGATCCGGTTCTTCAGAATATCTTGTTACGTTGGTTGTCTCAGAGATCTCCTGCAGGCTGGTCCCACAGCCCCACTTGTCTGGGCTCTCCAAAGTATCACATCTCCATCAGGAGAGCTGCAAAGATAGTTAAACCCCAGGGACCAGCAGAGGATAAGGCTGGATTTTGGATAATGGGGAAGGAGAAGCCCCCGGCCCTCCCTGCCCAGCCTGGTCTGGCCCTTCCCAGCCCAGCTGGGGCTTCAGAGGCTCCATCCCGAGTGATGAAACACCCATCACCAAACCAGTGCCCTCCCGTGACCCGTGGCTGAATGAGGGGCCCCAGTGCCCAACCCAGGAAAGGTTTGGAAAATCTGAAAATTAATGGGCATCCCAGGAGGTCAGAGCCACTCTTCGTCCCTCCTCCTCCTCCTCCTCCTCCTCGCCAGACATTGCTTTTCTCTGTGCAGAAGTGCAGCCAGCTCTGATCCCTGCAACAGCCTGACATGGGTAAAAACAGAGCAATTGGGTGACTAAAAATAAAAATAAAAAGTGGGATTTTCTCATTCAGGATTGAAATCCTTTCATTTTAAATGTCTAAGCACGATGATGGCTAATGGCTTTGGAATCCAGGGCTTTGGGGGTTCTTGTGTCGGGGG
>NW_010336785.1:8015-8575 GCF_000700745.2 Antrostomus carolinensis
GCGCCCCTCGGCGGCTCGGCCAGCTTGGGAGGGGGACGTGGGCAGCCGGCGGTGCTGGCACGAAATCCTCCTCCTGTAAATAATGAAGTAATGAGTAAGGATGTGTCTGATAACAGCCCATTAAACGGACGCGGCCAGGCTGCTGGAGGAGCTTTGATGACTCGGGCGCTCGGCAGACGGAGCCGCGGTAACAGACTGATTAAATATAAACCGAGCTGGAGAGCAGCGGTGCCGTGCGACGTGCCGGAGAGGGGCTGGGGCAGGGAGAAGCTGCCCTGGAAATGATGCTCCAGCTCGGGCACAGGGGACAGGAGGAGGAGGATGTTTGTACGTGTGGTATTTATGGGGGGCACGATCCTGCAGAGCTGAGTCTGCGCACTGGGCTGCTCCCCAGTGTCAGCCCAGTGCCAGCCCAGTGCCAGCCTGGTGCCAAGGAAGGAGGAACCCATAGGGTTGGCTGCTTATGGTCACAGAGGTACACCAGTGTCCCCAGAAGACACCTGAGGGATGGAAGGGAAGGAGGGACTTTAACTGAGGTGCTGTTCCTGGTGTCAGGACCC
>NW_010336785.1:8627-8994 GCF_000700745.2 Antrostomus carolinensis
AGAACCCCAAGGTGTCAAGTAGACGATGAGATTTGCAGGTTTCCCTGGTCTGGGAGCTCCCCCACACCAGGAAGCTTCTTCCTCATTATCCAGCCTGTTTTCCCTTTCCTGGGTATCATCCTCAGGCTTGCACAGTGCCCCTGCTCCCTGCCTGGTGCTTGTACCCTCCACACCCTATAGACCCTCCTTTCATCTCCTCTTCCTCACCGCCGTGGCTTGCCAAGCCAGACAGATTTAGCTTTTTTAATCTTTCAGAGAATCCCAGAATTTCCTGGATTGGAAAAGCCCTTGAAGCTCATCGAGTCCAACCATGAACCCAACACTGACCAGTCCCCTATGACTAACCCATGTCCCTCAGCACTATGTC
>NW_010336785.1:9168-10116 GCF_000700745.2 Antrostomus carolinensis
GACAGACCCACCCCCACCTCTCTCCACCCTCCTCCAAGGGACTTGCACAGAGCCACAAGGTCTCCCCTCAGCCTCCTTTTCTCCAGGCTCAACACCCCCAGTTCCCTCAGCCACAAGGGAACTCAGCACACTTGTGCTCCAGACCCTTCCCCAGCCCCATTGCCCTTCTCTGGACACGCTCCAGCACCTCCATGTCCTTCTTGGAGTGAGTCAGCCTGTTGCAGCATGATGGGTGAGGGTTCCCCATCACTTTCTCAGGGTGAAGCAGGGCTACTTGGGCTTTGTCTGTAGGATAGGTGAGAGTTCAGGGCTGGGGACAGTCCATGCTGCCCATAGAGGGTCCCTGGCAGCAGCACCCAACCCCCAGCCAGCCCCTGTGCTCCTGGCCACAGAGGTCCATGCCCTGTGATGAGCTGCCATCACGCTGCCCCAAGCAAAGAGCTGCCCCAGGTTCCCTTCAACAAAACGCCACTTTGTAGAACACCAGGCACCTTGCTGGAGAAGGACAGAGGTTTTCCCATCACGGACATGTCAGTGTTTGGCATTTCCTGTGACTTTCCCCACATCCTCCCCCAGACAAAACCCAAACTCCATATAAATCTGTACTGGAAACGGAGACGTCGTCTTTGTCCCAAGCCTGGCGCTGAATGGCAATTTCTGCCTTTGCTTTAAATACACCCAGTTAAAGTGCCAGGCAGGAAACTGGCTGAGCTGACAGCCAGGAGGCAGCAAGGGAGGGGGGGACTCAAATGTCACTGTCTGTCCCCTTTCTGTCTGTCCTCAGCCTCCTGCATGAAGAGGCAGAGCGGTGTCTGTCCGGAGGAGAGGGCTGGTGTTTGGGACAGGGCATGGGGACAGAGCGGATGGGGATGCAGGGGGTGGGGACACAGGAGATGGGGACACAGGGAATGGGGATACAGGGGGTGGGGATGCAGGGGATGGGGACAT
>NW_010336786.1:0-530 GCF_000700745.2 Antrostomus carolinensis
ATACCACAGTCACCCCAAACCCATCTTCCCCATTGTCCCTGCCCCAAATCCCACCGCCTTGAGGCCATGTGGGGACACAGGTGGTGGGTCGGGGTGGGCTGGCAGTGTCCCCACAGCCCGTCCCTCACGCCGTGCCCCGCGGCGCAGTCCCGGAGCTGGCAGCCCGCGGCGTCATCCAACAGGTCTTCCCGCTGCATGAGCAGAGGATCCTCAAGAGGCTCATGAAGTCCTGGGTGCAGGCGGTCTGTGAGGCTCAGCCGCTCGGTAAGACACCGGGGGGGTGGCATGGGGGGGTGCTCTGGGGGTCCTGGCCCCGCTGACACCCCCTTCACCCCCCCCAGATGAGATCTGTGACTACTTTGGGGTGAAGATCGCCATGTACTTCGCCTGGTTGGGCTTCTACACCTCGGCCATGGTGTACCCCGCTGTCTTTGGCTCCATCCTCTACACCTTCACTGAGAATGACCAGGTGAGAGGGGCCAGGAAATGGGGTAAATCCCCACATTTGGGGGCCATGGGGATTGGGGGGG
>NW_010336787.1:0-785 GCF_000700745.2 Antrostomus carolinensis
AGGTGCCTGAGAGTGGAAAGACCAGAGGAAAAGTTCAGTTAAGTACATCCTGCTGCTTCATCTCCCCAGCCCACCTTGCAGAAATGACTGCACCCCTATGACTGGTCTACTGCTTTTACCAAGAGACAGAGTTAGTGGAGATCTGTGTGAAGACAGGTTTATTTTTTCCTGGCATCTGTTTCAAACCACCTCAAACACCTAAATGCCAGAAGAACATGTGCCCCAACCAAACCCTCAGAAAGGTAATGGCACTCAATGTGTGTCTCAATATGGCAGAATAGTGACCCAAAGCAAATAACTGCTCTCCAATGCCAAATGCACCATGTATCCACTATGGTTTTTGAAGATAACTCAAAATAATACCATTAATAGCAGTACCTGAGGTCGTCCCAGGTATTGGAGTTGGTGTTGTGTGTGGTGGCTGTGTTGTGGTATTCAGCAATGGGGCCGAGGGTGTAGAAGGATGTGGACCTATGGAAAGACAGAGGTAGAAATGGTCAGTCTCAACATGAAAGCTTTGTTGCAGACAGATGGAGCACCTTTCCCAAACACCCCAATGCCTTCACCAGAGAGGCCTAGTGAAGGGATTGCACAGTGACCCCTCAGCACACAACTGTTCTCCAAAAAGTATATCTGAAGGAGAGAAAGAGACATGCAGCCCCTTCACTACAGACACTCCATCCAACAGTCACAGGCCTTGAAGAAAGTTAAATGAAGAGCTGTCACGAGCAGTAGAAGATGGAGATGGAACACAGCAGTACCTGAGCTTGGTGTGGGTCTTGGTG
>NW_010336788.1:0-828 GCF_000700745.2 Antrostomus carolinensis
CCAAACCATTCTAGGATTTCCACATGCTGAGTTCTTGGGTCCTTTGCCCCAGCTGTCCAGAGTTTCAGGGACCCAGAATGATTTGTGACTTTGGGGAAAAAATAACTAAATTAACCAGTGTGGAATTTTCTGTTGTAAACTGTATATATTCATAGTTTTATTGCATTAAAATATTTCCAGAGCTCGCAGAGCCAGCGAGGGTTGCGTACAGATGCCGGGGTCCTTTAGTGTGGGTGAGCGTTGAAGCGTCTATTTTGCAGGGGATGTTGAAATGAAAATCCTCAGCTGTGGCTGTTGAGTAACATCTTCACTCATGATTTCTGGAGAACTCTGGAAGGAGCTTTGGAGTCTGGGGAGGAGCGAGGGATGGAGGGCTCGTGGCTGTTGGTTCCCGTTTCTGCAAACATCTTGTAGCCTTGTGCAGATGGACCCGTGCCACGTCCCTCAGCCTGCCAAGAGAGACAAGAGCGACGTTCACGTTGTGTTTTCTTCTGTGAAGCCCAGAGCTGGAGGCACTTGGGAAGCATTTTAGTAGCCAACGTGAAAAGGATGGAGACAGCCTTTATAAGCAGCTCCTAGTCTTGTCACCAGAGCCCAGTCCCAGCTTCCTGCTGGGAAGGGCAGCAGAACTGGGACTGTGTGAAAGGCTGTGAGTATGGAATGCATTAGGAAGAGCTGGGCTGGGAAGAGGGAGGCTCGGGACGCTCCGGTTGTGCTGCTCGCCAAAACTCTCCGAAAGACCGTGTAGGAGGGTGAAGGCAGGATGTGGGTGACCCCGATGCACAGCGTTTTGTTCAGAAACAGAAGGAAATGTCACCTACAGCAGAG
>NW_010336788.1:888-1741 GCF_000700745.2 Antrostomus carolinensis
AGTCCTGCAGCCTTGGACTCCAGTTAGCAAAAGGTATTTTATTTTTTGTTCCGTTTTCTGTATGTGGAGCTGCTGAGGTCAGACTGTTGTTTGCAGCAGAAGAGCTTCTGAAAGAGGATTTTCAGAGGGATGGACTTTGGCCAAGGGCAGGGAGTAAGAGAACAAGGGGTGATGGCTCTAAACTGAAAGAGGGGGAGGTTAGATTACATATTAGGAAGAAATTGTTTGGTGTGAGGGTGGTGAGACAGTGTCCCAGGCTGGCCAGAGAAGCTGTGGCTGCTCCTCCCTGGAAGTGTTGAAGGCCAGGCTGGATGAGGCTTTGATCAACCTGGTCTAGTGGAAGGTGTCCCTGCTGCTGGCAGGGGGGTTGGAACTGGATGAGCTTGAAGGTCCCTTCCCACCCAAACCAGTCTGTGATTCTATCATTTGAACCAGGGAAAAAGCTGGATGAAAAATCATTGTGAGTTACGGGGCTTGAGGCTGGGGCTGGTGGGTGGAGCTGGTGGTGTGGCATGCAGCAGGTCAGACTGAACACCTTGCAGTGGTCCTCTTTGACCTTGGCACTTATGGAACAATGTTGTTGATTATTTTATTTTATTTTTGGGGGGAAGTGTCAAATGCTTGTGACTTGAGAGCTGTTGGTTGCCAGGATTTGCAGTGGAAATATTTTCTGTGAAAGGAGCTGAGAGCGCCTGTGAGCGTGCTTTGAGCTAATGGAGCACAGAGCTGGTGACCCACATCTCATCCCATTGCCCTACAAAGGATTTGAAATGTCCATTCTCCAGGTTGTCTCGTTTACAGAGAGGTATCAGCAGCATTGAAGCACGACTCTTCAATCCCTCCAGGGATGGGG
>NW_010336789.1:0-2889 GCF_000700745.2 Antrostomus carolinensis
CCTGATCATCCAGTCCATGCTTCCTCAATTTAGCAGCGAGGATGCTGTGAGAGACTGTGTCAAATGCCTTACTGAAATCAAGATAGACCACATCCACTGCAATTAAGCTGTCCTAGCCCAGGACACCTCATGCTTCCAGGTGACTGAATGTTTAGAGGGATCTGGGTTATATGGTGCTGCATTATAAAGGGCTGAACTTGGGAGAGACATTCATCACTGCTTCTGAGTGCATAGAAGGGAAAGTGTGTTTGCTGATGTCTTAGCTCATGCACTATAGTTTATTTGTGCTGGGTGAGAAGTCCTTGTCATCTGGAGAGCTTCAGGAATGCAATTCTGAGAAAACATCCACGGATAGAAACAGTCCTTGTTCCTCAATTTCAACCTGTCGAATCTGCATAAACAGTACTTTATTAACTAGCCACAATACATTTTCCAAGGTTTTCAACTAGATCAACAATGTGACTTGAACACTCATTGGAACAGTTCCTTTGTTTTATCCACTGTGACATGTGTACCTGTCTGTGGGTGTAGGGACTAATGAAATTTCATTACATGTGTTTTTTTCTACAAGAAGACTGGATTCTAAATAATCTGGTCACACCTTATTGTATCTGAACAGTAGTAAGCAAACGTGATGATTTCTGGTCAATAGCTAAAAAATCCCTTCTTTATCATAGGCTTTACTGTGAGGAATAAATAATCTCACAGATGATTCCCACACAGCATTAGTAACTTTTTCTTGATTTGATTGAATGCATGTAGCAAGAGGAAATAATAGCGTACCAGTAAATATATGAAAGTAATCACCTCAAACATCTATACAACTAGATATGTTAGTATTGATTCCCCTTATATACAGTATTCCAATTAGAGTTGCTTCGGTGTCAATATCTTTGGTATTCAGTTATTAAAACCCCATCAGGCAATGTTTTTATAGATGTCAGTAGGTGTATGTTTATGAGTCTAAGCCTGTCAGAAAAAACCTGTTTAATGTCTCAAATCTTTGTAAATCTCTCATTGTTTTCAGACAGAATTTCCTTGGGGTGGTGATGGGTGTGCTGATCGATTTCATTCATTTCTTGAAGCTGTATGAGACTTGGTATAACTTTGACCAAGCATATAAAGTTCATAAATAAGAGAGAATTCATAATCTCTCAGATTCCAGGAAGTGTCCTTAGGTAATGCTAATAATGAATTCACAGACGACAGCCCTAAATGGCTAGATGCTCAGGTTGGGGGTTCCACAGACCATTTCCAAAAGAATTTCTCAACACTGACTAATTCTTCACTTGATTTTGACTTTTAGGGTTCTAAAGCCTGTGGAGTATTAGACGATCTTTGCAAGGGCGGAGATGGAAGGAAATGTATTAATTTTACAGAAGGTTTATATTGACCTGTAACTTGTTAGCCAGATCTTGTATGTTTATAATGCATTTAAAATATATTTCTAAACTTTTCAAGATCTCTGTCTGGTAATTGTATATGTAAAGCTTGGTTAAATGCCCGTTTAAGTAAATGAGTGACTTTCCTTTGATTTCAGAAGACTTTGGACAAGGGCAAGATGCTGATCATGTGAGCACGTATTGCTTTCACCTCTCTAGGGAGGAAGTCCTCTCTCCTTCCCTTGGTCTTTCTCTTCTGTGTCTTGAACTAATGTTGGTATTTAGAGCATTGAAAGTGAAACCTTGTTCTCAGCTTGCCTGGAAGCAAATATAATTGAATTCCCCCGTAGACACTATTGTAGTACAAACCATTAGTAATAGTATATATTATAGCAGTAATAACCTTAGATGTCCATAAAACCATGAATAACCATGAGTAACCATAAAAGGCTACAATCATGCTGACATTTGAAAGGGAATTAGAATCCAGAAAGAGAGGATAATCTATTGTAATATCCAAATCTGCTCTTCAGTAACCCTGTTTGTGCTGTACTGAGGTTTTGCCTAAATGGAATGGTAGAAAGCTTGAAAGACTCATGGATATGTTGTTCCTTTCTCTTTCTAATACTACTGCTTTGTCTCCATAATTTATTTCCTTTCCACTCTGTTTTGTTTTCCATTTACCTTAATCATGCTGCTGCCCTTGATAGCTCTCAAGTTCTGACTCAGTGGAAAAATTCCTGACAAAAGGACCTCCATCTAAGAATGCTGTAAAACTTCTCACAAGAAAAAAATGCATAACTTTAATGTGCAAATAATCTAATTTTTTTTCAGAGAGAAGCCTTAAACTCAAGCACATATATGTGCTTTTCCATAACTGAACATATGTAATAATCCTAATCAAAGAGATTCTGTGCTTGATGAATAATTGGGATCTGATTATGTAAAATATTCCTTTTTGATTTGCCTTTGAAAACATAATTAAGTGTATTTGCCTTTATTAGTGTTTTACTTGATCATTTATAGTAGGAATATTTTTTGTTAATGAGTAAAAACATTTTAAAAGTAAATGTCAGAAATATTGAGCAAAGGCTATTAAGCTACAGATTCTTTACGAGTTCATAGATACTACAAATGGTTCTTCTCTATACATTATTGTTGCAGACCACAAAGCATAATCTCATTGATCTTACCTAAATTTCATTAGCTTTAAATTCTACTCATACAACTAACAAAATTCTTCTGATCCACTTGATCAGTTTTAACTCGTTTCTCGTGATTTGTGGAACAAGTATTGTCTTAAGGAATTCTTTCAGGTTTAGTTTTTATTTTATTTTCACTTGAATTCCCTTCTGCATGAAAAGTTTGAGTCTAGCCAGGGGCTGCATCCTATGTCAGTTTTTGTGTTCCCTTTCCTATGTTAGCTCTTGCCTCCTTCCCTTCCCTTCCCTTCCCTTCCCTTCCCTTCCCTTCCCTTCCCTTCCCTTCCCTTCCCTTCCCTTCCCTT
>NW_010336789.1:2930-5785 GCF_000700745.2 Antrostomus carolinensis
TTTTGCCTCCCTTCCCTTCCCTTCCCTTCCCTTCCCTTCCCTTCCCTTCCCTTCCCGCCCTCTTCCTCCTAGGCTGGAGTCTCTAGATTGAGTGTCATTAGCTAAATCTAATAGAAGGAATTTTTCTGGAAAGTGGTTTATATCAAAGTTTGTCTCTGGCCTTTGCTTATAGTGTTGTATATGATTTCAAGAAAGGGCCTCCCTCCTGGTTTTCCAAATCAGCTTTCTAATTGTCCAGATGAGTTATGGTGTGGATAGGTTGGAGAATTCAGTCTCAAATTATTTTTCCCTGTTATTTTCCTGCACTTCAAACATCATATTCAGCTCAGCTGCTTCTTGCCGTGATGTTACCTGTGTGCATCTCATACCACCTTACATGTACAAATATGCTTCTTCTTCTTGACCTCCACCTACTTCCTTGGGGAAGCATGGATCTTTTATAGGTTTTGCATTATATCTGCTAGTCCTAAGCAGATATTTCAGGTACTCTTAGGAATAAAAATGGCAGTAGACACCTGTACTTAAAAAAGTGAGTTAAAACCAAAGTATCAGTGTTAAAAGAATCTGGATACCTTATAGGTAAAAAATTTCAAATATAGAAAGTCAAACCTTGGAAAAATCTCATCTAAGGCTAATTGTTAACTTTACCCTACCCAAAGATTTTTCTTGAAATGAAAGGATTACTTTTACTGAAGCAATTCCTTTCCAGCTGTTTTCAGTCTTTTTCTTGGTTGTGAGGTATCAGCCCCACCTAGTGAATGATTAATGAATTCTTAAAATGCAGCACACCAGAAGAGTTATAAGCAAATACTCAGTTTTTTTCTGGCTTATATCTTCTGTTTCTCCCCCTAAAGACCTCAATGACTCTTGATTTCACTGAAGCAGTATGTAAAATATACCGGTGGAAGTGAAATCAGAAACAGGCCCAATGGCTTGCTCTCACATGTTACAAGATTAGTTATAACCCTCAAGAGTTTTAGGTACAAGGAGCATCACAGCAGTACAAGTTTTGGAGCACAGAAGAAAAAATACTCCTGTTTTCCAAAGCTGACAAAGAGAAAAATATAACATGTTAAATAAATACACTGTGTTCAGTGTATTCAGTGCACTGAATGCCATAATCAGTGCACTGAAATACAATTGGGACACAAAGTAGTATGAGTAAGTCTAAAGGTAGTAGTCCAGATTCTTGGTTGGAATAAATTGGAACAAGTTGGAATAAATTAGAATAAGCTTCTTTGGCTCGAGGCATTGCTTTTATCTATCTGGGTGCATGGCTTGCTAATACTTGAAGGAAAGGTCTTGCTGATAGCAAATAATTGTTTCTGCTGTTTCACCCAAACAGTTTATATACCCTTTGAAGTATTTAAAACAGCATGGGCTTGGATTTAATTTAGCTTAAATTTAAATTAAACAATTGAATTTTTTAAACTTTGATTTAAACTTGTATGGCAGCAGAATAGCTTAGAACATATCTTCAACATCAAACTCCTGAAGCCACATGAAGTGGCTTTTAAGGGACTTAGCTTTACAGATTTATGTACTTAGGTTAGAAGGCTTGTTTTTCTGGGTAGTCCTTTACTTCCTAGATGGGAGAGGAGGTTTGCTACAAAACAAGTGCTGAAAGCACTAGAAAGAGAGTTGGCCATCACTGAAAGAAGATGAAGAACAAGGATCTAGAACTGTAAGCTGCACATCTCAGAAGTGTACGTGAGATTTGGCTTTCCCCTGGGAGATCCAGGGAGGACATGTTCCACTTGTGCATCAACATGTGTACTGCTAATGGCATGTACATTCTGTATCTTACAAACAGGGAGAGCTTCTGCCTCTACTGCTTTTCCACAGGCAACATGTTCATATGGGATGCGGAACAGCCTAGAAATGGAGGCATTTGCTAAGAAATTCTGTGTCATTCTTGCACCCTCACAGCTGGCTTGAACAGTGTCTTTCTAGGTTTCTTATAGTTGACAGGGAGGAGGGATAACATTAACTACAGAGAAAGCCTAGGAAAATTAATCTAATTGAAACACTTGAAAAGGCCACCAAAGTTTACCTGCTGTTCTTAAGCAGGCCACTAATATCTCTTAATTTCATTTAGCAACTCTTGATTAGACAAGACTTGGAATGACAGAATCACAGGATGATTGAGGTTGGAAGAGACCTCTGGAGGTCATCCCATCCAACACCCCTGCTCAGCTTCAGTTTCTTTCACTCCATTCCATGTTCTGGATAACAGCAGAACTGTATGTCGCATTAAAAGTATGAGTCTGATTTGTGGCTGAGAAAAGCCTTCCCATTAAGTCATGAGTTTCAGGACGGTCCCCCTTGCTTTCTAAACTCCTTCTCAGAGAAGAATCCAGGTGTGGCTGAATCTGACCTTAGCCTGGATTTGATTAATGGTTTTATATCTAAAGAATTATTTGGTTAGCCACTTGTCAGAGTGAACGTTTGCCAGCCACAGCCTTTCTCATTGACTTTCACTGAAACAGTTTCACAAAGTTGAAAAAGATAGAAACTTTATTAAAGTGACAGAGATAAGTTCAGAATTACAGGAGATAAATAAACTTAATACAAAAATCCAGCTCAAGTTAGGAACTAAGGGCTTTAGTTAACAATATTTTCCCAGGTAACAACTGACATAGTTGGAGGCACAAATCTTACCAAAGAGGTGTCCCTGTTTGGGCAGGAAAGAGAGATCCAGGCTCATTGACCTGTCCACTGGTTGGGGTTCTTGTTCTCAAAATAGAGGATTCTAAATGCCAGGTTTATACTCTTGGTGAGGTGGGACTAAGTCAATTGTCATAAGCTGATCAGCATTAACAAGGCTTGTTGCATTGTCGATCAAAGGAAGGCGA
>NW_010336789.1:5939-38390 GCF_000700745.2 Antrostomus carolinensis
AAGAGTTTGGTACACAGGCGCAGTGGTCTTTCCAGCTTTACTGTAGTAGTATTTGGCTTTGTGATCTCTGTCTCACCCTGAATATCACTCAGTTGCTGTGGGTGTTGGACTCTGTTGCTTCTCTTGTTCAGGTGTGATGATAAGCATGTTCCTTGAAGAAGATAAGCTCCAGGCAGACCTTGATGAAAGTCAGTCTTTCAAGTCTGTCTTTGAGAAAACAAGCAAGTCTCTTTTTCAAAGCAGATCCCCTACCTCCTGATTTACAATGACTTTTTACACTTTTTTGTAAACTTTTTACAATTTACAATTAGAGTGTTCAGCACTAATGAGCCGGACTCTCCACACGATGATAATGAACACACAGATGCTGATGAAAAGAGATAGGCCTAGTCTGGAGACATCTAGCAACAAGAAGATGCATTCCTGATGTTACCTGGTTTATTTAAATGAGAGTTGCTACCTTCCCCTCGGTGTCCTACACGGGGGTGAAGTTCCCTTGGAGCAGAGGGGAGGTGTGCTGCTCTCTTTTAGCCTTTTGCAGCACATAGCACATGCTGCTGCACAGACTGGGGCTGGGGCTGTCCCTATCTTTTGTAAAGTGATCCCTGTAATATAACTGTAAGATATTATATCAAAAAGCCAAGATAACTCACAAACTTGAATTTTCAGTTGTCAACTCAAATACATTTTTACATTGCCAGATTCAAATATTTCAGTAAGACTCTTTCAATGTTTCAATAGTGAAACAGTTTTGAATTTTATTTTTATTACTCTATATTTTCCAGTGCAGGCCAAAGACAATTTTCCTCTGGGAAACTAACTCCCTGTATAGATAATAGCTCATTTATTACAAATCCCTACTTCAAGTTCTACAATTCTCTTTAAAATCTCATATTATTTTCTGTAAAGTATTGGCTCTAGAACTCCTGTGATGTTAGACAATAATCTAACTTTTTATTGTAATACAAAGTCAAATAAAAGTCTTGGCTTTCATATTTGTTAAGAAAGTGTTGATCTTTTGTTTATAATCCAAACCAAAAAGAGAGAATGAAAATAAACTATTTAGTACTCAAAGACATGCTTCTTAAAAGATCTCTTGGGATTTGAATGCCTTAGTTTAGCCCATGTCTGGCCTCACTGGAGGCAGGACTGGGGAATGAGGTATGGAGGAGGTGTCTGTCAGGCTTCTTCAACATCTCTCCTGTAACCAAAGCAGGTAGCAGTCAACGCATTGCCTTAAAGAGAAGAAAGAGATGGCTTGTCCTGGGTTTTCTGCTTTGAATACTTTTCAAAAACTCATTAAGGTTTTACAAAATCTCATAATATGTAGAGTCGCCAAAATGCCTTTTCACTTTGTTTGCCTAGCACCCCTCAGCAGCCTGCTAGGGCTTGCTGTGGTGTTTGCATGGTGCGTCATGGTGGAAGAATTGGTGGAGTAGTGCCTTGCTCCATGGTAGTGCCTTGTGGTGGAGGAATTGGTGGGGTGATGTCCTGCTCCATGGTGCCTCATGATGGAGGTTGTGGCATTTGTTGCCCTGCTCCAGGGGGCCTCATTGTGGAGGGCAGGCTGTAGTGGTGCCCTGCTCTGTGGTGATGGCACATGGGAGGAGTCACAATCACAGTCAGATTTGCGAACACATGCTGATGTAACATCCTCTACTTCATGCTTTAGGAATGTTTGACCCAAAATGAAATTGAGCTTTTCTTAGTTCAGTCCAATAAAAAATAGAACAGCACATATTCCATTCCCATCCAGGGATCTCAGACTTTTGACCTGGAAATACATTTTTGATATGAAAACCTTCCCTGAGGCCAGGACAGCTCTGTGGAGGGAGAACTCTCATCTCTGACAGACTGTTTTCATCTTCAAGATTATGGTCCAAGTCATCTACCCTAAGAAGGCAGACCATCTGTGTTTGAAGCCCACCTTGTGATTAATGGAAATGGAAAGGTTTTGCATGGCAGAGAGGAACTGACAGATAAGCAGACAGTTGCTTTTCTGATAGTTGGCTTAGGCTTCATAATCATGACCTGTAGTTAGTTACCCATTGCATGGACCAATAAGTTGTAAAGTGTTTGCACTTCAGAAATTTGGCCTTAGTGTGGGAATAAGTGGCTTGAAAAATATTTATCATCTTGCATGACAAATATAAAGGGTAGAAGCACTCAAAAGGATCTCATTGATATCAAACAGGGAGCATGTGTTTTGAAGCCTTTTCCAGAGGTAGTTAGAGCTGACACTTCTACAAATGAACTGTTATGGCTGTAGCTATTGGTGCTTCAAAATAGCCAGGCTGCTCCTGCTCCTCATTCAAAAGTGTCTGATTATTTCCAACTGTTTGATAAATATTTCAGTAACAAGTTGTTGATTTAAGATATAGTAAAAGCTGTTTTTCCTTTATCGTAACAGCTTTCATAGATAGTACTGTATGTGAAAAGAGAGGAAATTTCAGTTTTGTTGTCTTATTAGCTATGTGATGATGAGCAGTTTTAGAAGAAATAATTCTGTATACTTCAGCTTATTTCTACTGGGAATGTAGAACTGCTGCAGTGGCTGAACTGAGGAAAAGGAATCAGCACAAGTGTATTGGCATATGTGGTAGTTCAATCCAGGATTAGAACATCGCAAAACTCAAATGGTTAATTGGAGATGAAGAAGAATATTTAGCAAATCATATTTTATTATTCCGTGCAAATTTGCACGTCGCTCAATTTTCCATTCCAATATCTATGAATAAAACCTGATTAAATGTGAACATGAGATGATTGCATGAGTTTTGACATGACAGTGCCACCTGCTGTTACATTATGCAATTTGTATAGAATTTTCTGAGTAATCTAGAGGCTTACTCCTGCTTTCAGATGATAGACACACAGGAAAGCTTAGGAGCTGTGGTGCTGAGTGGGTGGTTTTACGTTGGTATTTGGAGCTATGTTAACATTATTCTTTTTTATATTTAGTTAATTTGGGAGAATGGAGTAGCTTGATTAGGAGGGACTGAAACACACTTATTCTTCTGAAAGATGACTGATGAACTTTCATATCTCTTCATGGCCTGTGCCTGTTGAAGGTGGAGTCCACTGGCAGAATGTGTGGAAGCCATACCATTTCCTTCTCATTTGATTCAGGACCTTGATTGGTGCATGTGCTCTCCAGGTGCCCATAGTACTTGGCATGTGTGCAAAGTCTGCAGAAGCATGACTGTGGCTCATAATGAAGCTAAGGATGCTTCACACCTTGGCTCACTTAGTATAGTACCAGTAGGCAGTTCTGGACAGACCAAAAGCATATCTGTTGGTACTCAGGGTGCCTTTACAGGTTAAAACTTACTAATCTGTAGACCTTAAGCATCTTAGACACTCTTTGAATGGGAATTTTAAGAAGCCAGAGTTTAGATTAAAGCATTTACAGGAGCAGTTGAGCATCTCATTTTCAATCTTTCATTGTCCTTTTCAAACTTCTCTAATTCTGCTCTACCTATTATTAAGTGAAGAGTAGGGAGTGGCCAAAATAGCACAAGATATTAGTGTTGTGGATGCACATTGGATTTATAATGATCTGTTCTATTTTAATTTTTCATCTTTTTAACATTCTGTGTGTTTTTTTTCTATGTGCATTAGATTATTTTACCTAGACTGTGATCTCACTTACTGTCATGAGGTCCTTCTGTTATTTCCCCAGTCCCACTCACTGGACCTTTACTATTAGAGCCCTGAATAACTTAGTGGCATTAGAAAACCATATCACTTAACTATTTGTTCCATTTTCCAGATCATTCTTGAGCATGTTGAATAGTACAAACCTTCACACAGATATCTGGAGGATCCTGTTGTTATCATCCCTCCACTGAGAAAAAAGAATAACTTAATCTTACTTTTGTCTTACTTTTGTTTTATAGCTTTAAAACAGTTGCTTATTCATGTGAGGACTTCCCCTCTTACTTCATGATGGCTTATCACCTGTAGCTGACTTTGGTGAACAACTGTGTTGAATGCATTCTGGGGATCCTAGCAGATTATACCAAATAGATTTTTCTCCAACTGGTTTGCGAGATATGGCTTCTCTTTACAAAGCTATGTTGATTCTTCCTCAAGATATTTTTATCCATGTATCAACTCCTTAATTCTAGTATTTATTTTACTTTCTAAGAATTTACCTAGTACAATTTCATGTTTACTTCTTTGGAGTTCCCAGAGCCCTTTTTGAAAAATGTCATCACATTCACTACTTTCTACGCTTGATACTGAGATGGTTTTAGGCGCATGGTTACACATGGCAGTGAATTGATTTCCTTTAGAACTTTTGGGGAATAGTATTGCTTCTCTTTGTCTGTCTTCTCAGAATAGCTGCTCCATTTACAGTGTCTAAAAATGTGGTCTCAGAACAGGCTGTGAAATGATGTCTCATAATTACATATTTGAGCTATCCCATATATTCTGTCTCCTAGTTTTGCAAATTTTTAGACCTATCTCATCATGTCACAGCACAGTATGAGATACTGTTTTGGTCAGGCAGTGATACTGTAGTGGTATTGTTACCTGTAATAGGTATTTTGTGTTATAAACTGATACAGCCAATTCATTTATCTGCTTTGACTCTAAATAACCTTTTATAAACTACTGTTTTGTTACTAGTATAACAGCATCTATCTGTCCAATATAATTTATGCCCTGGATTGGCAACATCTCTGCAAAAATAATATGTGCAACAATGAGATTTTTTGAATCAGTTTTAGTGACGAGTATTTCTGAAAATGCAGTTAAACACTTATCTGCATTTTCAGACCCCTATCTAGATGCATTTCAAATTATGAGTGCAAGAAAACCATTCCTTAACAAATAAAATTTTGGTAGTCGTAACCAATTTACTGTTATTAAAACCATAGCTATGGGCATAACATATTTTCTTAATGCATAACCAGTCAAATAGCTCTACTGTTATTTAAGTGATTAATGGTACACATTGAGGAAACTTCAGAGAGCCTCATGTCTTCAGTTTCCCTGAGATTTTTTCCTTAATTGTGATCATCTCCAAGCACAAATTAGTTGATTTCCCTCCTTCTCATTGTCTGCTTTCAAACTAATCAAATGTTGTCCTACCTTCTATACTTCTCTGTTCCTAGGACTCTGTAGACAAACTCTTCCCGGTTATTTGCTAAATCTGCTTATATGCATTCTGTTTACAGCATACAGCAATAGTTTCTATAAAATCAAAATATGTGATAGGGTCTTGTTAGACATACTGGTTTCCTTCTAGGTTTCCAAAAGATTAGGTGCTATGGACACTTTTGAAAATGGAAATTAATTTTCCAGTCATTTATTCCCTTTGCTTATTTCTACTCATGCCTTGTCTCTAGTTTAACAGGTTGAACCTTAACTGAATCATTTCCCTGTGCAGATATAAATTGTAGGGAGAGAGCCAAATAATGAGAAAACCAAAGTGTGTGTCTAGACAACCCCTAGCTAATTGCTTGGAGGGGAGTGGGGCAACATTTTTATTTTTCTTCAATCATGTAGTTTGTTGTTGATTTTTGCCAAAATTGCTCTGAAGAAAGACGAGATGATGAATAAATCACTGTTTGTTTGGCACCTTAAGATGGGTAGATTTTTCTGATACTGTCCAAGGAAGATGAAAGTGATACCAAACAACAGTTCTTCTCAACCTGTTAATTAATTTGTAGATGAGTATACTTCAACCTTGCGCCCCACAGAAGAGTGTTTTTAGTTTCATACATTAGGATGAAGAGGAAATGTGATAATAAGGTTGAGCGTCTGCATGCTGAACACTAAATAGCTCGTTTAGTACACAAGGAGGTTTGGAAGAAAATAATGGATGTATAGTTGTGTAGCAATTTCTCCCTCCAAAAGGGACAGCTTCAAGGTTAGAAGGTCCTGTTACTTTCAGGAAATTTTGGATCATACCTAGTGGAGCTGATTATTTCCTGCAAATCTGAAACATTCTTCATCATCCCAGAGCTTCTTCTGCAGAGATGAAGGCAGAATTTGGGATTTCAGTTTAAAAAAAAATAATAAAAAAATAGACTTTTAAACAGACTTTATATATTTAGATCACAGGCAGCTACTCTAATTTGAAAAGTCTGTTCCACAAACTGTCTACAGCCTGTTCATGAATTGGTGCATGGATATAATAGCTGCAACATTTATTCCTGGCTGAGATATGTGAACAAGCACTAGCCTGATGGCTGAAGTGAGGTGAACACTCAAGGAGATAAATTGCCATTTTGTGACAAATACTTACAGTACAGCAAATAAAGAGGAAATGGAGACGCCAAACAGATGCAGCATAAGACAGTGCAGAGCAGAGAGAAATTTCTGTTGAACACTGGGTGGCACTGTGCACATGTGCTAAAAAAATTCAGCTTGCTGCCTAATGCACAGTGTTAGAAAAGGAAAATGAAGGTGACACTATATATAGTTCAAAATTTTATCCATAAAGAACAGGACTTACACACATTTAATACTAGGTCTTCAACTTAGGCAAATAATGATGATGGTGATGATTATACTTTACAGCTCCGTTGAGCCTGCTTTAGGGGATACCAAAGCACTCTGCAAACGTTAATGAAATCAGCATAACATATTTCAGTAAGATAGGTAAACACGATTCCTTTCCTGAAAGGAAAGGATACAGATTTGTTTTTATTGTGGTCCCTCAAGGGCTGGGGGAGCACCCAGGCAGCATGCTCAGCCGCTGTAACTCATTTCAGTGCTGGCCAGGACACTGAACCACACAACTGGGTAAGGACCAGCAGGCTGTCAGTGGGCAGCTGAGAGGGGGAAAACAGGATTATAGCACACGTTACCAAGCCTTGCCTTCTCTCTGCTACCCCCAGTGCTCTCTGTGTATCTGCAGGGAGCACTGCTATTGCCTCTGCTCTTCTTAGAGAGGAGTCTTATGTTTGGATATCAAAGTGACAAAACACCCTCTGTAATTTTCCAGTGCAGACCAAGGTACATCATCATGAATACCTGTTTCAATAAATAATCTTCCTACAAAACAGAACCTGTATTCTCTTATGCAGTATAATGTGCAGAGATGTATATGGAGAAAAGTTCTTTGGGAGATCTTCAAATAGTTGAGGGGAAAGCTGTATTTGCATAATATCTTCCTGATTCATATATATGTATTATTTCTTGTGTAGACCTAATAGAAATTGCAGTTCCCATGTGAATATGTTGAAAATTCTGGTGATATTCCTTTGTTTGGACACAATGAAGCTGACCTTTTTCACACTAGTGAGAAATTCAGAATGAAAGCACATTCAGTTATAAGAAATATATTTTATTCTTTCTTTGCTAAAAATACATATGCATTACAAAATTATTAATAATTCTAACTAATCTTAGTCAAATAATTAAAGAGTGAGCTACCTAAAAAACACATCTGTCAGTTAAACTGTGCCAGATATTTAATGCAAGACATGCACACATATAAATTAAAAACAGACAATTAACAATTCAAATGGGTTTCCAGACTACTACACAATGATTTGATAGAAGTGCGTATTCAGATCATGCATCCTTTTCTGCAGCTCTCTTCAATAAAACTACATACCATTGAGAATGTGAAACATGATCAGAGCTAACATTATAAAGATGAACAAATTAAATCTTTCAGTAATTTAAGGAACTGATTCTTCACAGCCAAGCACTGTTCCAAGCAATTTTCCGATTGGTGTAACCACATTAATGAGGTTGAAATTGGTGACCTGATACAATGAAACTTAAGCAAGGGATAATTTTCTCTTGTGTACATATGGAAATCTTGATATATAACAGTGTAACATATTTACAATAAGCATTTGTAGTGGTATAACTACTGACAGTGGTGGATTGCCCGTGTTCTCAAGAGACACAAGACCTTACAGACACAAGACCTTACAAACCACCAAACAACGGTGGTTTCCTTACAAGCAAGGAAATTGCAGAAACCTCCATTAGTGGAGGCACAGCCCAGAGGAGCTGTTAAAGGAAACCAAATCTAGTGGACTTTAAGACTCAGGGGAGTCCTCCTGTCCCGTGCAGGTACACACACACATGCACAGAGTGCACAAACTTATGGCTGCAGAGATCAGCACAGAAAGCAGTGCTGTTCCCAGCACCCTCTCAGACACCAGCAGCACTAACACAGACATCAGCACCACTGGCAGCAAGTGCTCTTCCCTCTCTCCAGCTCACAAGAGCAGGAGCTCTGCTGTGGGCACCCCCTCCCTGTCTCACCCCACAGTTTCTTTGTTAACTGGCACACACACATCTGTGGATCCCACAAACCCCAGAGCAGTCAGTCCCCATCACATCTGTCCAGAGTCCCTGCCCAGGTGCTGGGCTCCGTTTGTTCATCCTGCAGCCCTGACCCCAGCTCTGTCTGACCTGGCTGGTTCAGGTTAAATTTTGATATCCAGTTATCTCTCAACTCCCCGTCACAGAGCAGAGGGAAAAACGCACAGCAACAGCTCAATTACACATGAGCCACCACTTTCATCCCACCTACTCTCCAGTTTTTCCAAGCTTCCTACTCTTCCTCCATTGAGCCTACAGGCACAACTTCTCAGTGCCCATATAGTGCGATGTGGATCACTTCCAGCTGATTAAGATAATCGGCACATTTGAATGATTACAATGTTGGAATAGGTGGTTGCTTTGGCAAAACAGGGTAAACAATGCTACAGAATAGCATGGACTGTATTTTCACCATCCAAAACAGAAAAAAACCCCATGTTGCTGCTTTTTGTATTTTAGATGAATGTGCGTGAATCAAAACTGGACATGTACTGTCATGATGGTACACTGTGCTAAAATGGGAGAGGAAAGGGGTTGATGCTTGAGGGATTCTGAAAGAGACTCTCAGATTAATTTAGGTGGCTTTTTCCCTATCCATTTCTTTCTCTCCACTGACTGTAGAGAAAACGTGTATGCCTCCACAAAATGACCCAGTCTACTTAAAATGCATTTCTGTTACATCCATTGAGAATGTAGGGAACTGATACTATATGTCAAATGCCCCTATCCATTTGGGATTCAGTATACTTAATCTTCTCCTGAGAACTGAAAAGGCATGATGATATGGCTTCCTGTGTTTTTCACAATAGTCTACAAACTAATGAATTTATTCAGGTTCAGGTGGGTGGGCTGCCCAGCTATCTTTTGTCCCCCTGAAAAGTAATAACTAACTAAATAAATCAGGACTGGATAATAATTGATGATAAGCTCAAGTCAGCTTCCAGTTGACCTGTGTCTTTTGAGTGCTTCTCCAATAAGAACTGACTAAATGACTTTCTTCTGAATAAATTTCCTAATCAGAAAATGATTACATGCAAGGGAAATATCATCACGATGTCAAATGAAATTAGCAGTAGTCATGACAAATCTAAACTCTTGTGTATTTCCAGGAACATAAAAGGAGCTTCTGTGCTTTTCACCATAAGCCTGAATTGTGATGAATGTTCTTAACTTACCAGAGAAGGTCTCTCTATGAAGGCTGGATGGTGCATGGAAGATAGTCTCAAGGGATTTCCAAGTTAATGATAAGGGGGTTTAGTAAGGTAGATATGTAAAGGACAAATTGTCCTGGAAAGTAGGCAGACTGGTCTGCTGCTTCAAATAATAAATGTATTTTGGATATATAAATCCAAACTTAAATAGGAAGTAGGTTGGTGAGATCTCATTTTTTATTAACTTCTCCTTTGGAAATTCAATTGTTGTTCTTTCACCAGTGACACTGACATTAATTTTATTTTGCTAGCTGTGGTCTGTGACATATATTCCAAGAAGATTACTCTTTCTTGAAGTTTTTTTATTTTTTTTTGCCTAGTCTCAGTTAAAACTGAATTTCATTTCTACCAAATAATTCATTATCCATGTCTCTGATGTGTCTGGGTTAGAAAATAACAAGTACCACGTTCTAGGAAATTTACACTGAGAGGAAAGAAAATGATTACTTTAGTTTCACTACACCACTTCTTTTGTATTCCAAAAGCTTTCTGAAAGTTGTCAGGAAGTTCTCCAAGATCACTGGTTGAAGGGCATTACAAAACCACACAAATACTTCATAGTTACAGAATGTAGTCATCTGCTTTCTTCCAGCTTCACAGAAAACTACTTTGTGATTGATTAAATATTTCAGCTTTGGTTTAGCGTTTAATCTGTCTCAGCTGTCAGTAGTTTTGAGTGCAGTTAAAAGAAATTTTCTCACTTAATTTAACAAGTTTCTATGTAACAACTTAAATCACCTGAAAATGAAAATTCTTTAGCCTGATTTAATGCGAGGATACAGTTTATCAGGAAGTACTATGCATATGGTGCCTCTTAAGGGAAAAGGAAGAGCTGCATTAGGTGAATATTTTTAGAGCAGATTTTATCAAGTGACAATAAAAATGAAACCTCAGAGACCCATAGTAGGCTCCATAAGCATCCAAACCCAGGTACATTCTTCCAATTTAAAATCTTGGAAAAATTTCTCATCTGTCTTAGAAGTGACCTTCAATTCAGATAGCCTTAGAGATACCTTATAAATATTCTAAATATGTTTTCATATGAAAGACTACAAATAACTTGCAATCTCGGGTAGGGGAGGGAAGGAGGTTTTTCTCATGCAATTACAGCTGTTGCTGGAAGTACCTACTTTTAGATGTTCCTGTTGACTACCCTGGTAGTCAGTGATAACTGCCAATGGTAACTGCCTAGCTCAAACAGTCATTTTAAGATAATCTTTCAGAAGCATTTACCTCCTGTTGTTCTCTTTAGAGGGAATCTAAAGGACAGTCATAAATTAGGTGCCTTACTTTCCACAGCTAAGTGAGATGGGAAAGCTTAAGTGGTAAAAGCTTTTGAAAATAATGGTCTTCAAATGTGCAGTGTCAGACAGCTTTAGAAATGCTACAAACACTATGTGTAATATATCTTTAATTATTCTGCAGATTAGTTACACTCTGTATTTCATCATCTGGAGGCTTTTTTACCCAGAAGATGTGTGACTTCCTGACTTCCTGATGCGCTGTTTCAAATTGGCATACCAGCAAGTAGAATGCCTTTGGATGTGGAGAGCTCTACATACTTTGCCTCAGAATACTTCAGTCTTATTTTGCTCTCGCTGTTCAAGGAAGTTTATAGTTGCAATCACTATAAGTGCTTTGCATCATTTAAATTAATGAAAAATAGGGCTTCAATATGTCATGGAATCATAGTTTCCATTCTCAAAACAAAAAATAACTATTACTAAAGCATTCCCAATAGATGTGTCTTTTATTTGTGTTTAAAATCCAGCTATAAGAACTACATGTTGTCCTTAAGCAATACATCCCATTACTTCAATCCTCTATGCTAAAAAGCTTTTTCTAAATGCATAGCTTAAACTCCTTGTTATGATAATTAAATTAATTGTGTTTAGACATGCAGACACATTGCTTCCTTCCTCTTTCTCCTGTCTCCTTCTTATCAAGAATATTATCAAATGTGAGAGGAAATTACTTATCAAACTATATTATATCTGAGTTATTATATGCAATTTATACTGAACATTTTCTTCAATCCCTTCTTCAGTTAGTTTCCATAGCTATATCATGGATACTGCCATGAAACACATACATCTGTCAAGAAGGTTAATCTTATTTTAGGAAGGAAAATTCTACTTGATGCTTTCTATGTAGGCCAGTGTAAAATTTCACTCAGAGAACAGGTAAATAAAATTATTTTAATTACAGTGGCCACTTCAGATTATTCTGGAGGGTAACATGTCTATATGCACTCCATGAAAACAATCATCAATGCATTCATATAGCAAATTAATATCAGTTCTTGAGCATTAAACCTAAACCTCATTTCATGAGCTCTTAACATCCCTCTTGTTTAAGAGAATGCATTTTTGACTAACACGTTTTGTATATGTAATTTGCTAAATAGCAAACAGTGCTAGAATTCATGCATTGTCAAGGATAGTTGAAGCAAATGTATCACCATCAAAAATGTGTATTTTCCTTCCATGTGTATTTACACAATCTTTTCAGTGCCAGGAGGTTTGAATATGGAGGCTTTATGTTTCCTGATCATGGAGGACATTCTTTCAAGAAGAGGCAATTGAATTCCTCAAGCAAAATTCTGGCTAAAATGACTTAATGACATTTCTGACATTGTCTACAGCGTACGGCATTTCAGCTCCTAACTGAAAGTGTCCAGAAACAGTGATACTGAACTGAGACATAATTTAGGAAGCCATTATTGTTGGATTCTAATATAGGGGTTTGCACACTATATGCCAATGCGCTTAAGTTGATTTATACCACTGACATTCCATCAAATCATGACGTATCTAAGCCTACAGCTTGTCAAGGTCACCACCATGCATGAGCTCCACTAACATCTATGTAACAGTGCTTCCAGGCCCTGGTCTTTAAACAGACTCGAGAATATTTTCCATTAAGTGCTATTGTACAGGGATGCAATAATGTCAATCATTACATTCAGACTTTATTGTACATTTTTTAAGCTTCTTGGAATAGAATTTTGTTACATTACGTTAAAGGAAAATCCTGATAGAACTTACTGTAATTTGTATCAGGACTGCATGAAATCACTATAGATTGTGGATTATAATCTGTACCATTGTCAAGAGATTGGACTGATCAAATTCAAGATATATTTGTCTTTCAGCATTCAAGAAAAAAAAAAAATTACCTGTAAGAAAAACAAGAAGAGTAGTCTTTAGTAGCAATTGCTGTAGATATCAGTAAATACCACTGGAGTGTAATTACAAAATCAAACTAAAGAAGACCATTCATGCTGTTAAGAAAATAATGTGCATTCTCTTACATGAATAACTAAAGGAAAGGAATGTAACAGTATCTAACACTCTAATCACAGAAAACAGTATTCTCAAATACTCTAGTAACTGACATTACATGCCCGTTTTAAGTGGCACCATGCTATAGTGAAACATCGGATGTGCAGTTGCTGGAATTACCTTAGGCAGCTGGGATGAAATCAGTTGTGAATAGGTACCTACTCACAAAACAAACAAAAGCTTCTTTAAGAGATTCAAGTTTTGGAACCTGTTCTCAAATCCGTAATAATATTTACATAAATGCATTGACATTGCCTTTGCCATACTTGGGATCATTTCTCCCTTATCAGGATCAAAGCATCTAAATGACAGTGGAAGTGGTGGATTTACTTAGTGTATCTGCCTGTAGGTAACCTAATAGGTTTTTGTATTTCCTCAGGCCTGTCTTTTTTCTAAAATTGTTAATTTGAAATCTGTAGTGTTAGTATTGAATATACTGTCAAGACTTGGCCCAAAAGCTGTCCTGTAAGCATGTACGAGACATTTAACACTGTGAATGCCAGTTAATGAAATTAACTGCCATGCAGAAATTTACTGAAGCACAAAACTTTGGTCTATGAGTCCAGGAACTAAGCACTGTCCTTCACAGTTATGTGTATCTAGGAGTGAAATGACATCAAATATATGAAATGAATTGTGGAGTGAATTTGTTATCATTAGCCAAAATGCATTAAGAAATTCAAAAAGAGAATAAAAAAACTCCAACAGAAAAGTTACGTTTCACTGTATGTTGCCATGGATCGTGATTCCAAGGCCCTCTAAGGCTCATGAAGTGAATTCAGTGAACCCTTTCGGATCTGGTTTTAGGCAGCTACTGCCAGGGAAAAGTACAGGACTATTGATGTTGAATGCACAAAGGCACTTTCCTGCAAAAGGACAGAAGTCTTGGAGGAGGAAGCATTCCCATACTTAGCATTTTCTATTACTCATTGAAACTTTGTGGTCGAGTGTGCTTCCTTGTTTTGTCCCACTCTTAAATGAGTAGTTTTCTCCAACCCTCCCTAGGAAGCTTCAGCAGCTCTTTCTGGAGCTGGATTCTACTTCAGGATTCAAATCATTAACTTAGCCTAGATCTTTGTTTTGTTGGTACTTTGATTTCCTGACCTTTCTGTTCTGTGGACTTACAGATAGATCTTTTAGTAACCATTTTAATAATCATTACTCTGCTAATCAAGGCACATTATGCCTTTGCTAAAGTAGAGAGATATTGTTTTCAGCTAGCTGTACTCCTTATTTCAGAACTGGTAAAGAATTTCAAGGAGCATTATTATTACTGAGAGAGTATTATTGATACTAGATAGTGAGATGAAGATAGTGAGAATATTGATGAAGATAGTGAGTTTTTTTTTATCCTCATTCTAGAAAAGGATACCTGCAGCAGATAGAAATGAAAGATTTTGGCTTATGTCAAAGTTCACAGCAGAGCTACATGAGACAAAGCATACCCTTCTGCTTTTACTGTAAATCAAGATTAATTTATATTTTTATTGTTCTGTCTTATAATTTGAAAAGTTTGGAAATTCTTCAGTTAAACCTTGCTGTTCAGATGAGACTGTACCAGGATTTTCTAGTGGTATAAAAATGTTGAGAATCACTAACCTTAGAGAATTAAAGAATATAATTATTTACACATCAGTATCAACTTAGTCATGTTCCATTAAGGAATTAGTTTGTGTCTTTCTAGTGTAAGATTATAAATAATTTGAATTTATTTTAATGTACACGGAAAACTAGAAAATTAAAATATTTGTGATTTATGGAATTAATGTATCATTTGGCATAATAATAATTGCATGGCACTGCCTCCACTACATATAAACAGGGTAACAATAATACTCTTAAGTAAAATTCATCACTAGAAAATACCAGAGCACAATACTTCTATATAGAACTTCACAAAGATGAGCTGTTTTCTTCCCTGAATTTAAGGTTAGAATTTTGTTACCAATTTATACTATTAATAACTCTTGAACATTCCATGAATCTTAAGTACTGCAGTATGTAGGTCAAGGAAAGCACAATTTGCTTTCATCATTAACTTTTCCTAAGAAAACAGGAAAAATTTTAAAAAATATTAAAAACCTCTAGACCTCTTGAGACAATTTTAAGTCATGCAAATGCCTGTTTTTTTGAATACTTAATGGATTATATTGATGCTTCTCTACACCGAGAAAAACTACCTGAAGCAAAGAAAAGTCTCTGCTGTTCCTATCAAAACACATAATTTGGAAAACTGGAGCACATTCTGGGGTGAGCTCAGTGTAGTGAAATCTGAAAATGGTCTAATTTCCTTTTCAAAGGCAAGAGCCTCTAAGAATGGATGGAGAAATTTTTGCAGTGAATCCAGTGAGAACATTAGTTGAGAGTCTAGAAGCAGGTTTTTTCATTGCTGCTGTTATTTTTGTAAAGACAAAGAAAACTGGTGTATTACAAAGGTTTATGAAATTTAATGACAATGTATTCAATAATGAGTGTCATGCTGTCTGTCTGTGGTGGTTTTACTTGGCCAGCAGCCAAACACAACTGTTCACTCACTCTCCCCAGCCCCAGGGGATAGGGGAGAGAACTGGGGCTAAGGATAAGGAGACTTATAGGTTGAGATAAGAACAATTTAATAATTGAAATAAAACAAAATTTACAAGAATACTGACATTAAAAAAATGATAATAATAATAGTAATAAAATATGCAAATGAGTGATACACCAGTGTAACTGCTCACCACCCACCGACCAAGTCTGGACCATTCCCAGATAACGATCCTGGAGGAGCAACAATCCCAAACCGAAACTGCAATTGTGAAAGAGCAAGAGCCTGAGCAAAAGTCAGAAAGAACAGAAGAGGAAGAGCCCCTCACTAATATACTGGGCATGATGTGATATGATATAGAATATCCCATTGGTATATCCAAATGCCAGTTTAGCTTACTGATTTAAATATTCCTCACCCCTTTAGATCTTGTGCTTGCAGACTAACAAAACATGAAGTCCTTCACTTCCAGTGACAAAAATGCAAACACTGGTGTGTTATCAGTGTTTCTTTCATAATGAATCCCATGCTGAAACCAAAACACAGCACTGTTCTAGCTACTAAAAGAAACCTAGCTCTGTCTCAATTTAAAACCAGGATACTGCCTAATTTCAGTCAGTCATCAAGATGAAGCACAGATTTAAAAGATGAGCGGAGGGAAAAAAAGTTGTCTGGTAATACAGAATTTTCCCAGAAAAAAAGATGATGAAAGTTTATTTTATTGAAAAGTAGAATTATTAGAAGAAACTAATTTAAATTTAGGGGCTGAATATTATTCCCTCATAATGACCTCTCTTTCTTTTAGGTATTATAACATTATTTAAGGATAATCATCCGTTTTTGAGACTAAGTAGCAATCAGGAAAAAATGTCAATGAAAAGAAACACTTTTTTTCCAATTTCTAGATTTACTCTTTCAATTTTAACAGAGTTTTGGAAAATGATAACATTTTACCCCTATTTCATTGATATTTTATGTTTTTTTGTGTGTTCAGCTGCTTATTCATTAGTTGAAATCTTCACTTGCTCTGGCAAAAAAGCGGATTGTATACTGTAATTAAAAAGTTTTTAATGGAAACATGTTTTTGTGTGGTTTCCATTACACAGTCAGTTTTCCATCCTGGTATGGTGACCAGATTATAGTTTTTCATTGAAGTCTCTATGCATTATTGCCTACCCTTCCACTGTTTGTTTGGAAGACCAATAAATATTATTTTTTTCCCATTCCTAATAAAATACCTTTTGTTGACAGTGCAGGGTCTTAGGACTTGTCTGGGTTTGTTGTGACCTCAGCTGCTTTTACCTTGTTTCAGTAATTGCCTAGTGGTCAAGTGTTTATTGCCTAACTTGTTTGAGCTCAACCTCTGGAAATGTCATGTATGGTACAGGCCTGACAAACCAACATAGCCAACGTGTAACAAACAACAACCTTTGTGCCATTTGGGACTGCAGAAGGTTGTTATGCAATTTTCAAAGTAGCTACCAAAGAATAAGAAGGAAGTAGGCTGTGGTAAGAAAACCTAAAGATAGCTTCCCAAGTAGACCGTCAGACTCCCAAAAACATCATTATACTCCCAACAACAGACTCAAGATGCTGCTGAAACACTGTACCACTCAAATTTCTCCTCGTTCCTTCCCCAGTTTGCTTGAGGAAGGCTGAAACTGAAAATGTTAGGGTCCAACAAACACTGGAAGGATAAACATAACACCAGACAAAAGAGGTGGTTAATAGGAAGACTTATATTTTTTTGTACAAAAATCTGCAATATGTTAGATAGTTAGCACTAGGAAGCAGAGATTTACCATTTGTAAATCAGGCCTGAGTGACCTGACTGTTTTCTATGACAATATGTCTGTATTTTCAGATTATGAGATGGCAATGGATGTGATTTTCTTTGATTTCATCAAGGCTTTCAACATCGTCTCCTACAATACTCTCATATCCAGGTTGAGATGTTACAGTCTGGGTGGGTGGACAATTAAATTGTAGAAAAAAAACCCAAAACAAACAACGAGTTGGATTGTTAGGCTCAGAGAATAGCAGTTAGTGGGCTGGACTCAGCCTGGTAGGGAACTGTCAAGTGGGGTATCACAGGGGTCTGTCTGGGACACATCCCATTTAATACATACCAGTGACTGGGAGAAGATGTTGAAATGTGCCCTCATCAAGTTTACAGATGATACCAAAATGGAGGATCAATCAGTATGCACAGTGGCTGAGTTACCATTCAGAGGGACCTAGTTATTTTCTCCTTTGATAGCTTTGCACCATGTCAAAAGGACAAGTTTTGCCACTCAATTCTTTAAGAAACTTGCAGAGTACCCTTCTGAAATCTATAAAACAGCTCGTGCATAAAACTAATCAAACTAATGAAACATAACATTATTAGGAGTTTTTAATTATGATCAGTTTTATCAAAATATTTAATTTTGTATTTCTAGTTTGATGTCTTTTCATGCTGAGAGTCTCAGGATAGATATGTAGTTAATTATTAGGTGATTTCAGTACCTTAATTAAGTATTATATTTAATTGTGCTTACATAAAGCTCAATAAATGACTCAAACTTTCTCTAATAGATAAGGAGATGTTGACATAATTGTGCATTAATAATACTGTTAATTATATTTTGCACAGCAGTAGCATCCCTAGACAGCAGTCAGGATAAGGACTTATATTGTGCTAGGCAGTAAACAAACAGAATGGTTCTTGTCCTGCACTGGTTTGGCATTGTGGGAGAGGTAGTTTCACTGAAAGACAATGCTGGAGATTTAAAACATGAATTCTTATGTGCGTAGTCTTCAACTCCCCTAAGGGGATGTCAAAAAATACCAAAGGATGGTTTAATGGTTTAAAAGGGAATTGACAGCTGACAAAACCATCATTCAATTTCATTGGAGGAAGATGGTTTGATATGGATTGTTTGGTTTGCTGATTTTTTTCCTTTTTCTGATGGGAGTTGAAAAATTTCAACAAAATTAGTTAAATCTGGGAATTCACTACAGAAAAACGTAGTTTTGAAAAGACCTGTGCTAATCCTCAATGTGAAGCTCCTGATGTTTGTGTGCACAAGCACAGAGAAACACTGTCAAATAAAAAGAAAAATATTATTGCAACTATAAATATAATTACAAAGTCATGTGTAACTGACATCTTCCCTTTCTGCATGGAACTAAGGGGAAGATCCTATTTATGCTGGATACTTACATGCAATTTATTCTGCTAGCAGTGGGTAAAAATGAGGAACTGTGTTTTGTGTAGACTTAAGAAACTCGATGGGAATGCAGCAGGTGTCTACATTGAATAACAGATGTATACTTAGCTGAAAGTAAATACGATCTCTTCCAAACAACAAATTGTTTCTAGAGGCCAGAAGTCAGCCAGATGAGCCCTAAAAATGTCCATTCTTTTTACCTTCTGTATATTTCACAGCTGTCCTTCTCCTTTTCATTATACTTTTCACCCTTCTCTAAATATTTGGAAAAAGATGGCAAAGACAAATGAAAAACATACTATGTTCAGCAAGCATTGCAAAACACTCCATGAGGTGTAAAGCTGTACTAACACAGAGTGAAAAAGATGAGATTTCTTATACAGAGATGGAAGAAAAAAATATTGCCTGTATTTAGTTTTTGAGGCTGTACTTTGACATGGTTGTAACCAGCATATACACTGGCATATGTCCCCAACTATTTATTCTCACTCTCTCATAACATATTTAATACTAATACAACATTATACTTGGTTATTTTTCAGAACAGCCAGTGCTTGAGCTGGTTTACTGCATGCCTTCATTAATGCTTATGCTGGCCTAGTGTTAAGAGGAAGGAGACCAGAACAGGATGATGAAGACAAGATAGACCTTCTTTTTACCAGCAGAGTGGAAAAATAAATATATGTCAAAAATATAGACCAGCAGAAAAACTTGGACATACGTCACAATTCAGGACCAAGTAGTATGTGGATCATAGGAAAGAGCTGAAGTATATTTTTATTTCCTTAAAGGAGTTTTCTGAAGTGTTGCTGCGGTTATTTTATATATTGTTATACTGGCCAGTGATACTGGCCTCTAGAACTACTGTTCCTTCCCATTCATTCCTCAGAACTTTCTCCAGTATCATACCATGGGGTGCTGCAGTGGGAAATAGATTAGGACTACAGTCATTTGGCAGCAAAAGAAGAATGGCTGCGTTTTATTTTTTAAAGCCAAATAAATCCTCACTGTATGCTGCAAGGCAGACCCATAAAGGGCTGTGCTGGCATAACTGAGGGTCCTATATTAGGCCATAGAATAGGTGACTACAATTTGATAGTCCTGAACCCCAGTTTTTCAAAAGTAGGTTGACTACAAAAATTCCTTTACTCTTGAGTTTCCTGCCTCTTCTTCCAAAGTCATAAACCCTATTTTTTTTTCCTGAGTTCCAGCCAAAGTTCTCTCTTCAGCCAGTCTTCTTCCCTGCTGGCTTGTTTTTTGGCACATGGGGGTGGCCCACTCCTGCGCCTTTAAGATTTCCTTCTTGAAGAATGTCCAACCTTCCTGGACTTCTTTGCCCTTCAGGACTGCATCCCAAGGGACTCTGTCAACCAGGCTCCTAAACAGGCCAAAGGCTTAGCTCCGGAAGTCAGGGTAGCAGTTCTGCTTACCCCCCTCCTTACTCCTCTGAGAATCGAGAACTCTATCATCTCACGATCGCTATGCCCAAGATGACCTCCAACCATCACATCACCCACAAGTCTTTCTCTGTTCATAAAAAACAGGTCCAGTGGGGCACTGTCCCTAGTTGTGTCACTCATCAACTGTGTCAGGAAGTTATCTCCCATACACTTCAGGAACCTTCTTGACTGTTTCCTCTATTGTATTTCCTCCTATTGTATTTTCAGCAGACATTTGGTAAATTGAAGTCTGCCATGAAAACAAGGACTAGTGATCATAAGACTTCTCCTATCTGCTTTTAGAATATTTCATCTACCTCTTCATCCTGGTTAAGTGGTCTATAACAGATTCCCACCATGATATCTGCCTTGTTGGCCTTCCCTCTGATTCTTACCCATAAATACTCCTATGGTCACCATCATCAAGCTTTAGACAGCCAAAACACTCCCTAACATACAGTTACCCCACTGACTCTCTCTCCTTGCCTGTCCCTTCTGATGAGTTTACAGCCGTCAGTTGCAGCACTCCAGTTATGCGAGTCATCCCATCATGTTTCTGTGATGGCAACTATGTCACAGTTTTCCTGCTGCACAATGGTTTTCATAGTTTGTTGCCCATGCTGCGTGTGTTGGTGTAGATGCACTTCAGCTGGGCTATTGATCCTACCACCTTTTTTGGGGGGGGGAAACCCTAATTCCTGTGTGACCATTCTCAGATGCTTCTGTGGTTTCTAAGCCATCAATAACCCTTGTATCTTTGCTGTCACATGGATCTCCATCCCCTACCTCCACTGAGATGGCAGACCAAAGGACCTCACTAGCACACCGTTCCTCAAACATTGGGATGTCACCCCCAGGCTTATCTCTAGCAAACCTGGTTTTATCCCTTCCCCTCTCCAAATGCAGTTTAAAGCTCTTTCAAAGAGCCCTGCTAACTCCTGTGCAAGGATCCTTTCCCCCTTTGAGACAGGTGTGCTCCATCTGTCGTCAGCATGCCTGGTGTTGTGTAGACCAAACCATGTTCAAAAAACCCGAAATTCTGCTAGTGACACCAGGCTAGCTCTTCCTGTTTCTTCCGTCATCATTCCTTGCAACTGGAAGGATACCTGTGCTCCTGATCCCTTACCCAGTTTTCCTAGGGCCCTGAAGTCTCTCTTGATTGCCCTTGGACTTCTTGTTACTACTTCAATGCTGCCTACCTGAAAGATCAAAAATGGATAATAATCCAAGGGCTGTACCAGGGTAGGAGGTTTTCTTTTCACATCTTTAGTCCACGTCCCAGGGAGGCAGCAGACATCCCTAAGAAGTATGTCCAGTAAACTGAAATGTCCCACATTAGATTTAATATTATGATTAAAAATAAAAAGTATTAACAACAATCTTAGTAACAGCCTGAAAAAGTGTATTTCAGTGAAAGTAACTCCTATATAGAAATCAATGTTAAAATGATGGAAAATATGTATCTTATTTCACTTTTACCTACTAAATGTAAAGATTAACTTCAATTACTTTTGCATGAAAATGTGGAAACATTTATAATATTGATATTCAGTAATTTATTGTAAGACACTGCTATCTTAAACTCTCTCAGATACCATCTAGATCAATATTCCACTTGTGTATCGAGTATTGATCTTGGAGAAGTCAATGTGTTTTGATCAACAGAAGATCCACAAATACTCCAGAGGTTTCTTCAGAACAAAAGTAGTTTTAGTGGAAGATTTTAATTATTAAATACTGCTCAATTTTACTCAAAGGTACAATTCTTGATCTTTGTTTTCTGTAGGATGATGATGTGTAATCAATTTCTTTGTTTGTTTGTCTCAATCATCCACGTAACTCTAAGAAAATTAAGTAACTTCTATAGAGATACAGTGTTACCACATCACACATTAATCTTTGCTGTGGTTTTTACCATATTAGTTTAAGTGCAAGCTGTATGGTAGTGCAAAGAGATTCTAACTGCACTTAGGTAGAGATAAAGTCTACCTATGTCTACCTATGTAGACAATGTCTACATGGAAAAATCAGTATTTTGTATTACCAAGGTGTTTTTTTAAACTTCACGAATACATGACAAGCTATTTTGCATGTCAGGGCCAGTCTTTTGCCACAATATCTGAGTAATGCGGGCCCCAGGCTGATGAGTGGTTAGCTGAACTAATGATTCTCTATAGATTTATATATAGAATTTTATGTATATATAAATGTATACATAAATTGTGTATACATATATATACACCCAACTAGTGTAGGTAGTGGCAGTAAACATACACTCTTTGTTTGCCGAGGACTCAGTGCCGAACATCTTGCATACTGTGAACGTGCTTGTTAGATCAGTGGTTCTTTTCCTGTCCTATTTTAATTTTGTGACTCCCCTGTCCCCTTACCTCCAGTTCTGACAGCACCTAACACGATTCCATTTTCTGCTCAGCCCTGTGGGGTCAGGAGTGAGGATGTAGTCACAGGCAGTCATCTCCATCCTGAGGGGAAAGGAATGGGAAAGAGATGACTTAACTGATGACCACTGCCACGCCTGCAGAGCTGCTCTGTCGCTGTTAGCTCTGTTGGACAGGTGTTCTGAAAAGAGCTGCCCTTTCCCTCCCTCTCAGTACTGAGTTTCAGCACCTCTCCTCTTGCTTTACTTTTCTCTACCTCTTCTTATGCAGCCCAGGCTCTGAGAGACATCCTTGTTTTCACAGCCTTCTGGCAGGCTGCCAGGAGCAAAGCACATCTGGCATGAACTTTGTCCCAATCCCCAAAGGAAAACACTTCTCTCTTAGTCCATAATGTGTCCTTGGGAGAAAGACATTCTCAGTAGGATATCTGGCTACGCATTAAATTCCCAAAAGATGAGCTTCTGAACTCACTTAATAAGTGATAGCAGCTATAGGAAGCATTTTCACCTGATGTTTGAAATGCTATGTGAGCCAAGGGGATGCACACACTAAGTGTAGCACACTAAGTAGCTCCCTATCCCATTCTACAAATGCCCTATAGGGTTGTGTAGGTGGTACTGAGTACCAGAGCAGTGGGTGTGGATGACACGACTAGTCAGAAATGTCTGACGTTCAACAATGTATTGGGGTGCATGCTTGAACCATAATCTTCCCTAGGAATTTGTCCTGGTTTTGATAGGATAGAGTTAATTTTCCTCTTAGGAGTTAGAATAGTTGTGTTTTGGTTTCAGTGTAGAACTTGTTATGAGAAGAATGTTGATAAAAGTACTAATGTTATCAGCTGCTGCTGGAGCTCAAGGTCACTGTGTTTGGCTGGTTCACAGCTGCATTAGGACTGGGAGGGGGAAGTGTAGTGAACAGAAAACCCCAAAACTGGCGTTTGGATGTGCCAATGAGATATTCCATATCATATCACGTCATGTCAGAATATTAACCAGGGTTGACCGGAAGACGGGGGGATTCTCTCAGGGGTTGCTCTGGCTCGCTTTTCTGGGATTTCAGTTCTGGGACTGTCTCTGTTCCGTGGTCACTGGTTGGCACAGGCTGGTCATCGTTTGGCGGGTGGTGAGCAATTGCACTGTGTATCGCTCTATTGTATATTCTGTTATTACTGTTGTTATCATTTTGTTTTAATTAGTAAATAGTTTTTATCTCAACCCGTGAGTCTCCTTACCCTTTTCTTTCTTTTCTTTTCACTAAAAGGATGAAGCCAAACCACCACAGTCTTTATCACAGTTATTTTCCTACTGCACTGGAATTACTCAGAATAAACGATAAGTGAATGCATTATAATGCAACTATGAAGTTTCCTAGCTCATTTATTCAGATTTTCTCATGAATTAATGGATTTCTAAAGGCAGAAAACATTAACTCAGTTTGATCCCTTATATGTCACCTACCATAGAAATTTCTTCTCTTACTGTTTCACTGAGATCAGTAGCAAGTTACTGCCTGAAAAATAGTTTCTGCAATAGATCCCTCTGGAAAGGATCTTGTTATTCGTTTCCAGGAACCAAAAATGGAGAACTGAACCACTTCTCTTACCTGCAAATGTAAGATAAAATTTTAATCTGAATTTCTTGGGTTTCAGTCAGCTAGCTGTTTTCTAGTGGGTCAAAATCCTTTTCAAATATAGTATTTACTTTCTAAAAAAATGCTTACTTGCTGAAATCAAACAGAATAAACAAACTAAGCTACATGGGTGTTTCATTGTAATGCATTTCTCTTTTTTATAACTTCTTTTTATATCTTTCCTATTTTTCCTTTTTTTTTTTTTTGTTAAAATATGGTGAACAGAACTGTAAGACTAGATTCATCAGTGATTACCACTTTTTCTGAAGATGAAACATTATCTCGTTTCCTTTTTCAATTATTCAATTATTCTCTTGTGTTCATATTCAAAGATGCAATTAGTTTTTTGTCTTCTGCAAGGCACTGGATCATATTAGTTACTTATTCACTGCAATGTGTACATCATCTTAAAGTTAGAAAACCTTTTAGTAATTCCTTGTATAATCTTGAACTTTGTTGTATTAAAGCAACTTAAAATGGCCTACCCTACAAAGAGATTTAGATCACTCTGTGTGACTGCTCTGTCACTATTATTTACCACTCTTAATTCCTCAGGCATACTTGTACCTCATTATGGAATATGTTGCAGAAATTTCCCAGATATCCTCAAATGATTTGCTTCAAAAACAGAAGCTAAACAACCACTCTCAAACTGACCTTATGCCTGAATTAATAATCTCTGCTGAGATGCAAGGTTATTAGTTTAGAAAAAATATGTGAGAATCCAGAAATGTTGCTTCTAGGATTTGAGCTGGAAATTCGTGATGACGTTTCATTCTGTTGTGCAGATATATCTTTAATATCCTTTGAAAATTCTTAAATAAGTTTAGATTTCATTCCAGATCATGAATCATTAGGCCTACAACCATTCAATTAGATATTTAAATAGGAAAATAATATTTGACAATGCTTCCCCACTGACATAATATGTATTTTCTGAGATACACTAGTTACTTCATTCTTAATCCACATAATTAAAAAAAATATTTTTCTTACCTTTTAAACTGGCAGTGGTACAATTCATTAGTCCTCCAATTCATTCCCTAGCGAACACTGTTAGCTAAAACAGATTAAGTTAGTTTCAGATCATATGGGGATAGATTTCGCTAATATAATCTCTATTTTAAAGATAGAGAATCTTGTGAGTAACATATAAAATTATTAATGAAACACTGTCCAATTGTTTGAAAAAATTCCTTTGAAGCCCAAATTGCTTAGCTGCTTTACAAATAAGTAGAAATAGATATAATAGTATACATTTCTGTGCATTAATTACAATAGTGCACATTGCTGTGCACTAACTCTCAGTGTGACCTTCACATTTGTTGGGTTTAATGGAAAAAGTGAAAGAAAAAAGAACGTTGAGAGAACAAGCATTTTGTGCTTGTTTTTATAAGAATAACACTAAAATCTTATGAATAGGTATAAAATCCTGTAGTTTTAAAGCCCATTTTATATGTTCATGAATTAAGTAGTAATTTTCCTGTAAAGGAAAATTTGCATTTTAATTTTGCCTCATAAAAGCAAGATCTAGAACAATTTTCCTGAAGAAATACTGCTAAATATTTTCTCCAGCTCCTGAAATGGATCAAGATCATTATGCTTTTGCCATTTTATTGTTTATTTTTTCAATTTATTTAATAGGTAGAATATAACTTGAGGGAGATGAGAAGGAAATTATGAAGTCCTGTGAAAATAACAGAGTGTTTTTATTCCTAGATATACTGAAAGGTTATATAGTGTTTTAGAAAGAGGCAGAAAATTGGATCGGGTGAACTGCTCTTTCTAGAGCAGATCCAGATTAGTAAATAATTGCCTTCAGCTTCTTGTTACTTCCTCAACAGAAAGTATTCCTCATTGTGGTCTGCCATCAGGGCTCCTCCTTAATCTCCTGTTTGGTGTCTCAGCAGGTTTATTAACTTGGACACAGAATCACTCTGATAATGGCTGATTAACTTCTGATTTTGAAGCAAGTCATTCACTGCTTGCTGATGAATCTCTGCACCATATTGGGCTATCCAGCATAAACATACTTCTGTGGTGGGTTGAAGCCACTCCTATGCCCTCCCCACCCCCACTACCAAAACCTTGACACGCAAACCCAATACAACTTCAAAGTTGAACAATAACAGATGTTGATGAGGATGGAGAAGCCATCCATAAAGTGGTGTACTTCTGGTTAGTTTATGTGTCTTTTCTCAGGACAGTATTTTGAGAGAACCAAGGTGCAGCTGCACATACAGACCTGCTATGGATTTCAGGAGACAGGAATGTTGGATTGAGACAGAGAAGCAGTAGCAAGCAACTAGGGCTTAGTTAAGAAATACCTTAACTGATATCACTTATGATCAGAACAGTATGTCCTTAAGTACTGTCTATACATGACCCATTTCTTTCTACACTCATGCTGGTGTAGCTAAGCTAGTGCACTGATAACCTGGTAGTAGTTATTTCAGTAAAAAACAATTCCTTATGCCAGTTTCAGAGATCAAGATGAGTAATAACAGTAAAAGTACAGATATATTGATGCAGTTACCTATACATTAGGGCATTTATGGAGATAGTTAAGTTGTTTAAAATATAGTATCTCTAGTAAATATAGGTATACTGATAGAAATGCTTGGAAAATGTGTAAATGGAGACCTCAGATAGCCGGGAAACTAGGTAAAGTTTATCTTTGGGCAGAAAAAACCCGCAGAAGACTGTATCTCTAAAGCTCCAGTTAAACTTGTAAAATAAGTTTCTAACAGCAACTGCATGTTGGAAGTTTTGCGAGTTTCCTCTGAAATACACTCATTTTAAACACAACAGCAAGAAACTATTTTATTCATATGCTTGTGGAGGACAAGAATAAGGTTCTGCACTAGTGTAGAAATCATCTGGGGGGGTGATAGTTGATGGACTGCTTGTATGCAGTGCACCACCAGATGACCAGTCAGCTATTTCAAGCTATTGCCAAAACACCCAAATATGAAGCAAGGACATATAAGCAGAAGTAGAGCCTATGAGAGATGGCAATTCAACCACTTCTCTATGCAACATTGGTAAGGCATCAGGTGGAATTCTTAAACATTTCTGGGCCTTGTGCATCTGTGAACCTATGAAGCATAACTAAAGGGAAATGAACACATAGAAAGCATTCAGAATGAGAAAGAACTCAAATGAACTGCAATTTTTCAGTCTTGAGAAAACTCAGAAAGGTTGACCAAAAACTTCAGAATAGGCAAAGAAGACAGGAATACTCAATGTCTCCTTGTTTGCTGTGGAAGTATAAGGATAAAGATACAAGGATATATAAGGATATATGAGGATCAACTCTGTAGCAATGATGATTCAGATGAGACATTAGGAAAAACTTTCTAACAGTAAGTTTTGTGGAACACTAAGATCTGAGGTATCTGTAATTGTCATACTGATGAGGTTGAAAAATAGATCAGACAAGTGTCTGACCAGCATTGCAGTCGAGCTGCTGCTTCTGCCTCAGAGTGGAGAGATAGGCTGGGTGATTTGTGGAAGGGCCTTTCATCTCTGTTCTCCTGAAGTCTCCACTGTTGTATACAGTTATTATGGTCTTTTGTTCCTTGTGTCTTACATGTCCTCATTTGCCTGCGTTTGTTTCATTTATCATGTGTGGACTTTGCACAGTGCCCTACACTGAGATCCATGGATAGAATCAGAGCAATGATCTCCAGATGAACCAGGCTCAGCCCTGCACAGACAGGGAGACTGTCAGAACATGCTTTCCGGGCTCCCTCTGCCCACCCACCTCAGCACAGCTGGGATGTTAATCTCTGAAACTGAGAGCCGAGCTGTCATCTGACAGGAAGGAGAGCAGATGAACTTCAAAACATCCCCAGTGTTCCTATGCACAGGAGGTCTCATGCAAACCCCACTGCACTAAGTGGAAATGGAGTTCAGTATGACTGGACCAAATCCATAATTATTTTTTTGGTGATGGAAAAAGGAAGCTATCTTCTGCTTTGTCTTGGTGAGGCACTTTTCATCACAACCACCATTTCTTTTTGATACTGTATTTCTAGAATGTGAAAATTCAGAACAGAATCATGCCTCTTCTCCTCAGCCAATACTCAGTGCATATCTGCCAGGAAAGCTCAGTACTTTAATCTCTTTTTTGTTGTTGTTTTGTGGGTACCTTTCACCTTAGCAACAAAGACTAGGCGTGATCCGATGCTAATTTATGATTAAATATACTCCCTGCCACGCAGCTCTTACCCATAAGCCTAACTGTTACCAACAGCATAATATAAATAATCTCAGATTCAGTCTCAAAAGCAGCAGCCTGAAGGGGTTCGTGCCTAACATATTGTTGCATGGTTAGTGAAACAGGCATTCACCACTTGGGACTGTAAATGTCTTAGGCTGTGTGAAGCAGTCTAGACAGTGCTGTTCTGCATAAAATAGTCTGGGCAGTAGTCTCAAAAGATGTTTTTCAATGCAGCTATGTCTACTGATAAAACACCTTTAGAAATGGATGTGCTCTGTAGTTCTTGTCAGGATAATATTGATTTTAAATGCACCTTCTTCATCAGTTCAGAAAAGAAAATATTCTTGTATTTAGGAATAGGAAAGAAAAAAGCAATGTTGCTCTATAGTTTTCCTTAAGGCTCTGTGTCTCTTTTTTAAGTTAACATGCCTCTCAGTGTAAAGCAATTTCCCAATGGTTTCACTGAATACAGTTGATATTTCCCCCTCACTCCCCCTTCATTCCATCATTTATTCTTTTAATGTTTCACAAAATTTTTACCTATCTGCAATTTTATGTGGTTGCCATTTAATTACATGCCAAATGAGTGACATTAGAACTTAAATAATGTAATTGTTCTTCTGTGTGCACCATCGTGAGATGATACCCAATGGGATTAAAGAGAAAACTCTATATTAAAGTAACATTGAGTATGTAAATGACTGATGAAAAAATGGTAGATAGTTGCATGGCTTACTGTGTATCATAAACCAGTTGTGCCTTGCCTATTACAAGCATGCACACAGTTTAACCCAGTCTTTTTATTTTTCTGTAGAGTTCGTAATAATTTAAGTGAGTGCCAATAACTGACTTTTTTATCTGGGGGTAGGGAATCCTGCCATTCTGTAACAGTAAATGCAAATTTTACCCCAACTGATGTTAAAGTAAAAAAGTAAAAAAAAAAATATGATCAATCAATCTCACATTATTTGGAGGTTGCCTTCAAGGAACTTCTGAAGGTAGAGATTATCTTGGCAATATGAAAGGCACCTAAGTTTGAAAAAATAAAGCTTGTTCCGAGATACAGGATCAGATTTCTAAAGATGACTGAAGTGTACACAATACAGATCTGATCTTGATCTGCTCATTATTTATCTATACAGAAGTGTTCAATTAAATGTACATAAAGATGTGCACTGAAACATACATATGTTGTGAAAATTTGGCCAATGGCATCTCTATTCTGCACACATTATGGAGAAATTCCAGTGTTGCATTTGGGTCTGATGTTATATGGCTTAAATATATTATTTTTTTCCATTGAGTTTGTTAAGATTGTGCTCAGACCTCAGATAAGCAGCCAGTGATATTTAAAAGAGGATGGACAGTGGTTAAGCACCTGTGTTGCAGACACCAGCCTGTCACTCTGACCTCTCTTTTCTCCTTGAGTATTAACATTACTGAACTCCTGCTTCTGCTTAGCTTCCCCAAGGAGCTCCTGGGAGACATGGAGGTTTCTCTAAGGGCAATTCAGAGATAAACCTAAATATGAAATGTCGATTTAGAATGTCCTATGAATTAGGTATCCCTGCAAGATTTTAGGTATACCTTACCTAGCTCCAAGTATTTCCATTCTGTCTTTGTTTTTTCAGTTGCTTTTTTTTTTTACTCACATTATTGACTTGGGGAACATGGATGGATTTGTTTCCTTGCTTTGTTCTTTTAACGCATATTGGGATTCCTGTCCACACAACTACTCTTCTACATACTGTAAGAATATACCTGTGTAATAAAAGCTAAATGGAAGACAATGGTCATAGGACTTGTCAGGTCCATAAGGAAATTGTAAGAAGACACAGACTATCAGAGAGAAGACATACATATTTTGATATAATGTCCCATCATACTTAATTTTTATCATTCGTCCCAAGCTATGTGCTTACTTGCCCTGAAGAAGGCTTGAAGACTGAACACTAGGCATAGAAGATTTTAAGACTTGTCATACTTGGTCACACCTACAGTCTACCCACTTCAGTGTACAAAGCTGGCAGTAGTGTCCAATATTCCATGACGGAGGAAAATGTCTAGAATATGAAATTGTAATTTTAGTTGCAGCCCTGGATATGTGTATATGAAGAAGAAAGGGAGTGGTTTGTAATGCCACAGACAAGCTGTGTAATGTAGATTAGCTCAGAGGAAGGGTGGAATTACTGCTGTATTTATGCTCTAGGTTTAGGAAAGAGAAATTACTGGTGATACAGCAGCTGTGAAGGGTTGCATTGAAATACCAACTAAATGTGAGTCAGCAGTGCTATGCTATTGCAAAAATTAGTTTATCTTCTTCTGGTAGGTACTGACAATATAGCTGATATGTGAGAGGTGGGAGACCTAGTAAAATATTACCTGAAATGTTGTGTCCACTTTCTGCATACCGTGCTTTAACTTCTGAGAAACAACTCTGAAAATCTGAAAGACATTAACAAAGAATAAAACCACTAGAAAGTCATGACCTATGAAGAAAATTTGAAGCAATTGCAGTAGTTTAATGTAGGCAAGAGAAAACGTGTGAAGGAATGAAACTATAATATTCTAATGCATAAAACACAGTTATTAAAAAAATGATGATTAACTGATTTCATGATCACCAGAGAAAAAAAAACAAACAACATTTTTCTTGGTAATTAGTCTGTTCCTGTCTGTAGCTCGAATGATTTCTTGAAATTTCTCCAAGCCTTAATTTTCTATATCTCGGTGCTGGAGTGTTAGAGGCTGGAGATGAGAAGAGTTTGTAAGCACTTTATTAGTCATAGGGATTTGTCCTTCCTGCAAGGACTCATACTATTTTTTTTCCATTTGTGTTACCACTGAACCATGAAAAAAATCTCCCAATACCTATTTTGGATTTCTAAGTCCACTGGAAGATTAGTTATAACTAAAGAATTTTATTATTACCATGGCTTTATCTTAGAGATTGAACAACTTTAAGTAACATCTTTTGCATTGAATTTACAATGAGAAGAGTGACCAGTGCCTTGTACATTTGACAGACATTCTTTCTGGAGAAGATTTTTGAGTGTAATAAAAATCTTTCATTTAACTTTTCTAGGCTCACAAATGTATTTGCTGTAGGGACAGATAGATTAGGATTATCATAAGTGTAGCTATATCTGGGTTTATGGATTGATAGTCCTGTTTGTCTGGGTTTATGGATTAATAGCCCAAAAAACTAGGTAGCAAAAAAGACCAGTGGTCAATAGGGCTATAGATTGAGGGAGATAGCAGTGGCTGTTTGGGAGGTAACCAGATACTGAGGATCTGATTTGTGTGCCTGGAGCAAAAAGGCTGTGAGATTGTGGGTGAAGAGGTGCAGTATTAGAGGACAAGATGTGTGGAAGACCATCAGGAAGCAGTGAAGCAGCACAAGAATGAGAGATGTACATAAAACATGGTGCATAAGGTGGGAAATGGGCTTTGGCTCAACACCCACAACCACCACTGCCCTGGTGCCTGAATCTAAGGCCCTGGTGGGGACACATGGGATTGCCTCATTGTTCTCTCCTTCAAAGGAATACTAACCCCACCATTTAGGTAAACAGATAACTAAGACTAAGTACCTTAATGTATATTTTAAATACACAGCCTGGCTTTCAAAGATGCTAGTAATGTGCAGGGATTTTTGGAACCTGACTTGATGCTTAAAATCAAAAATGAATCTAGAGAATATCTTTAGCACTTGATTATGTTATAGATGTTCAAGTTTAGTCTCATAGCAAGGACTTTAAAATAGAAATGCTCTTGAGCTAAGCTTCTGTTCCTAATGAATGACACAGTTATATTTGCATTTAATTTAATGCTTGTGCTGAAATGTCTAAAGCTAAGACATTATGTCTATGTTTTCTTGAATCTGAGACATTTCAGGTGACATTATTTCCAAACACACTGATGCTGAAATGACATTGATGGTTTCTTTCACTGCTTTTCTTCAGAACCAAGTCAAGCTTTCTCAGCATGACAAGCAAACCTGAGTTTTGCAATGCTTCAGCAAGTTTACCCTGGGTTATCAGTCCCGTTATAGGTAATGAAACTCTAGGTTGTTTGGATAAGGGGTAGAAGATGGCTTCAGGGAGATAATCTTGTTGCTGATATTACTATAAGGAAAACAAAGATAATGCCTTTTCCTGC
>NW_010336789.1:38409-46033 GCF_000700745.2 Antrostomus carolinensis
TAGCCGCCATCCTGTGCTCCCTGACTTCCCTTTGTTTTTTGACCACAGCAGTGGCAGGTGAAAAACACTTCTGGCAAAAAAAGGTAGAGGTAATTTTGTTGACAGAGGTAATTTTGTTACCTCTGTCAGCCTTGCACATAACTAATTTGTTTGTGCCTAAAGTCAGTTTTTGTTTCCCCATTGGCCCCTACTATGAAATATGTGTCAGAAATGCCTCTGTATCCTAGATGAACATGAAGCTTTCAAATAGTCTAGACTAAATTTTCATAAATTCAGCTTAACTTACACTCCTTCTTGAGGAACAGACATCTGAGATTCATCCAAGGGTTGCCTATTTTTATACAGATTTCAATGAAGAAACTTATAGACAACAAAATACTTAGCCTCCAAAATACACAATACATTTGTAATAAATTTGAATTGGGAAATTTAACTCCATTGAAATAGCTTTTTATAGGTCCCTGCTTTATTTAGAAGTATTTAAAAAATAATGTTAGAGGTAAGTTTTAGAATATTTAATCTGAGACATTATGTCAGGAAAATAGCACAAATTTAAGTTACTTCATGTGTATTCTATTTCACATTTTTGTTGTGTTCTTAGGGCTACCTATATGCTGCAAATTACTGGAGTGTGCACTTCTGCAGGCTAGGCAGCAGTATGAAAACTGAGTTCTACAGAGATTGTGGGTGAAGAGGTGCGGTATTAGAGGACAAGATGTTACTGTAGGCATATAGTTCTATCAAATAATCACCATTTTCACTGGGATATTTCAAAGAATTTTGCAAAGATAGTTGTTTACATGTTCTTTTTTTTTTTATCTCCAGTGGCTGTAGTGCAACCTCCACTTTAAAAGATGGGGGATTAGCTGAATGATAAACATTGTGATCATAACTTCGAAGGCAAATTCTCTTGAACTAGGACTGGAATTGGTTCTCTTTTCTCTCTGGTTAGAGAAAGCTGAATGTATGATGGTTAAATGAAAAAGAATTTTCAAAGCCAACCACTCTGCCTTTTAGGACTATTTTCTTGTGAAAATGAAACTTACTACAGATAAGAGTTCTTCTGTTTTTCATTTAGTTTTTGTTTTTGCAGCAGGGTGAGACAGCCCACTCTTAATTTCTTAAAACATTTATAAGGAAATTTAGACTCTATAATGGATAACTTTGGAAATGACTAGCTTCCAAAGAGGCTTGCAACATCCTCTATGTTCTTAAAGAACTCTAGGCTGATCTATTTTCTTCTGTATTTGCTTAGTCCTTTTCATTTATGTTTTTCCCCCTCATGGGAATGAAGTGATTTCCACTTTCTAAGTAACTATCCACCATTAACAGAAGTCTTCAGCCTAAATTTGTTGTGTCTATGAGAATAAATCAGATTCCCCTAGAGAATTTTCCATCTTTGTTACTGTCAATTTTAAAACTGCTGAGTTTACCCTGTCATAGTAGTTAGAGCTCTTTCATTTTGAGTTTCTGTCAGGAGACTGATCTGAAGCATTTCCCTTTTTTTTGCATTTTTCTGTAAATTAATCTGGCAGAACCCAGCAATGTAATTTGGCATTTTCATAATTCGGTATTTAAGTCACAGAAATAGTTTAACTTTTGAGTGCTTCATTTGTCAGGGTGCCCTGCAGAACATTCCAGCCATTACCGCTGTATTGTAGCTTCTACATATCTTTCTCAAACAATTACATTCAATCAAAGATATTAGAGGACCACTTTCCTTTCAGTGTAATTGTGATGTAAAATAGCATCTCACAAAATTATATTCATTATGTAGGATTGTCCTGGAGTGAATACAGCTGCAAGGTACTTTGCAGCTCCAGGTTATGAGCTCTAAACTTACTTGACTTCATTAGTGGAGGAACATCTAGCTGGCTCATTACAGCTGCTTCCACATACACAGGCTACTCATACAGCAGTCTTGCCTTACAGAGTACTCCAAAAAGTGGTGATCAATATGCAACCCATTTAGTAGGAGATTGGTGCCTGTCCTTAGGGAGGCAAGGCTGAGAGGGAGAAAAGCGATTTCCTGAAGTGCTCACTCTATGTCACTTCTAATTATTAATGATTGTGTCAGGGTTTCATTGAAGCAATCTAGGGAACTTTCATTGGATCAATCCACAGAACCATCAGATGAATGATTTCAAATATACATTTTTTTATTCTTTCAGACTTCAAAAATATACTGTAATCTGTTTTCTCACTATTGTTACATGCTGATTTTTTCTTTCTCTTATGATGCATATTCTGGGAAATTATGTCAGGCCCCCAACTGCACCTACAAGATCTGCAACACCCACCTCTGAGGAGTTTGGCTGCCTGTGCTCAAAGTGTGGATGTAACCCATATCATCCTGTTGGGAAGTAAACTGGAAGCTACAGGGATGTTTGGTTGTCACTGGGCTGCTGGTTGATTCTGGTTTCTGTCACTGGCCTGCGTTTTGATTTTCTTGTTTGAGTTCTGTGGAGCTGCCCTTATGTTGGAGGGGTCAACACCCTGCCTGGCTCATTGTCACCTTCGCCTTCCCTTGGGGAGTAGTTCATGCTAACAACAGTTTATCAATTTATTTTCATCATTAGAATTCCCCTAAGGTCAATAGAGATACTTGGGGTATCAGAAGCAATTCAGGGTAGCTAAAGGGTGAGTCTGGACATGCTTGTCGATCCATAGTGATGTAAATTCAATCACTATTCCAAAAGACTGGATAGCACAACTGATGAGTTGAAAATAAAATGACCATTAGCTTGGGTCAGTCTGAATTCTTATTTGTGGAATGAGTGTGGACAGCAGTTACTTTTGTTTTGAAAAGGAATTGATTGTCACAAATTCTACAATTCAGTCTTCTTGTTATGAGCCTTTCTAATTTTAAAGCATGATGAGAAAGCTGCTAGTATATTGCCAATGATATCTTAAATTCTATTTTTGTTTAACTTTTTATTGTATTCAGTAAAACATGAAAGTGGCATTAACTTTAACAATATGCAAATACTAACGGATCCTACTTGGTGTTCCTGATGAATAGGAAATTATACTAACAACTTTCCTTATTCTATTCATTTATTACTAGAGAATAACTAGAAGTGAATAACTGTTAAAAAATTATGTCTTTTGCAAAAATGAGACTTTGATCTTTTTTGACACATTTATTTTCAACAATATGTATCTGTCTTTGTAGCTTTTTCTCACACAAGCACTTTCCCTCCACCATTACTAACACTGGAGTCTGAACATTAAAAATTTAAGAAAATAGTAAGAAATGTCTTTCCAAATTCTTTCTGCTTGCTGTTCAGTGCCTTTGTTACAAGTTACCATAACTGAGATCTGGAGCTAGAAGAAAAGGGAAAAAAACCCTTTGTTGGAACTGTAAAGCATAATTTGCCTCCTTTTTGGTCTCTGTGACCAGCAGTTTGGTCAGTAGCATGCTGAAGGTCAACTACATAAGACATTTTTCTGTGGGTCATATAGTACATCTATATGGTCTGATTAGTATTAATCAGCCCTCTAGGGGTCATGTCTATTCTCTTATTTTTCCTGTGACCTAATGAGGGGAAAAATGTCCTGGATGGATGTTTGAAGACTATATGGAATATGAAAGAACACAGTCCAGCTATGCTTAACTCATCTTAATTTATTTTATGATAATTGAAGGTACTGCGTATGGAAGAATATGTGGATTTTGATGCAGTTGCCAGAGCATGGATGCCTGCTTGCTTAGATATTCTTCTTGACTCTCAGTTATTCATCCAGATAGACAAGGTATCTCCCACAGGTCATGTGCCATTTATGCCAGTCTTGCTGGATAGCTTGGATATTTTGGGTTATTTCACATGACAATAGGCACATATGTTTGGGCACGTGAACTGAACTCAGCTCTTTACTGACAATAATGGGATATCAACTCCTACAACTACATGTAGACACCTAAATATAAACATCTAAATTTGGAGCTGAATCTCATCCTCAAACTCACCAGCTCAGACATTCTTCTAGATCTCTTGAAAGAGCTCTCCCTACTTTACTACGGAAAGCCTCATTTTACCTTAGTGATGTGTAACGGAGGCACAAAGACTTGCTTGCAAACATTCGTACCTAGTCTTGAGGCAGGAAGGCATCTATACTCCATCTGGATTTCAGGAGGACCAACAATAACTAATCTACCTGACATCTTAGGCACACTGGAAAACACCTACATGTATGATAGATTTGTCAACTAAAATCTAATCTACTGCATGTGTAAATTATATCTGTCTGGGATGACTAGAGGCATCCCTAGCCAAATAATTTTTTATTGTTTCTGTGGATAAGAAAATTGACTTATGACCATTTGTCACTATTATATTGTGTGTGACTATGGACTAAAATGATCACTTGATGTTAAGGTGACATTTATGCTGGGACATATGCAAAGCCAGGGCACTGGATCTGATTCTGAGACCAGCTGGTAAAATCTGGCTACCTCCTCACTATTAAACTATCTTTATTTATAATTCAGTGTGGCTACATCCAAAGTGTGTATTGGAAGTGGACCTTGAACGAGCTAATTCACAAACTGTGCCTGTGAGTTGTTTTGAAAGAATGCTAATTCACCTAGGCTAAATGTGTGCCAGGAACCACTTTAACAAATTAACAGTACTACAAATGATAACCTTTCAGTGCCCAGCTCTGCCTTGGTGTTTTTCTTTTAGTAATGTGGACCTGAGGAGGGACTTTTTACAAGGGCAGGTAGTGTTAGTACAAAGGGTAATGGTTTCAAACTGGAAGAGGGGAGGTTTAGATTGGACACTAGGAAGAAATTTTTTACAGTGAAGGTGGTCAGACACTGAAACAGCTTGCCCAAGTAAGTTGTGTATGACCCCTCCCTGGAAGTGTTCAAGGCCAGGTTGGATGAGACTTTGAGCAGCCTGGTCTAGTATAAGGTATCCCTGCCATGGCAGGGGGTTGGAACTAGATGATCTTTAAGGTCCCTTCCAACCCAAACCATTCTATGATTCTATGATGTCTCAGGAGTACTAAGAAGAATATTGGAAGGACTGTATGGAATTTATAAGCATGTCTTGTAAGGAAGATTTTGGCAACCAGAAGTTAAGGCATCCACCACAGAAGATTATCAAAGCTTTTTTCAGGTGAAAATATTCTGTTTGATGTTTTGTGTCTATATATCTCATTTCACCCTAGAGAATCATACACCAGTCAGAAAACTTCATATGGAAATAGCATGTTGTCCATCAAAGAGGAGTACTCTGTTCTAGAGTGGAATGTAACAACTGTTTACCAGGGAAAATAGCACTGTAGACCTGTGTAGGAGTGGGACCAAGGAAGAGTCCTGTATGCAAGGGAAAACAGAGAGAGACTGTAAGGAGGTAAAAGGGGATCAACAGACCTGAGGTTATTTAGGTTGTGGAAAGTTAGATAAAAAAAATCTCACTTTGTTTCTTTTGCTAGTATCTCTTTAACAAAAGCTGGTTACCTGAATGCAGCATCTTCAAGAATACCATACCCTGAAACATCATTTTAAGATGTAGCTGATGTAGAAATCAACTCAGTGAATCAATCACTGATGCAAATTCAGTCAGTGTTCACTCACATATCCTATCCAAGTACTGATCAGGCCAAATCTTTGGATATGCTTCCATCTTGGAGAAGGCTTAGTGTGGGCACACTGGTTTTCCTGAACAGAGTAATTACCTCTTCAAATTGTGAACTGAGGGTCTTGTCCTCATAAGAAATTTCACTTACTTAAATAAAGGGATTATTATTGCATGATTTAATTATATTCTTCTGTGAACACTTTTAATTTCAAAATAGTTTGTTTCAAATTTTGTAGGGGTGAAGGGAAGAACTAGGGTAGCAGATTGTAACTCTGAAAAGGAGGCAGACACACTTTGACAATCCATGAAAGATGACCATGCCAGATAAAATGAAAAATGTATTTTCAATGTAAAGTAAGCAACATGCAAGATGCAAGAGTTACTTCTGGCCAGATGACAAGACTGGAAGTAACAACTTACTTAGACTACTTCTTCTCAACTACTTGAAGGCAAAGCTGTTCAGTTCTTTACACTGCTACTTAGTTCCTATTTTATAATGGATGTATATGTTATAGCTATCACTGATTCAAATGAAAAATAATTTTATCCACATTTTTAAACACTTTTTTTTCTTTTAACTGAGAGAAATAATACTGGCATTAAGATAAATGGGGCTGTAAGCAGTGCTATGTCTGCACTCTTATGATAATGTGGTCCCAAAAAAACAGTTGCCAAGCATGGCTGCTACCACTGTACAGGATAAGCAAGATGAAATAAATATTTTCTCCTTTAGCACTCTTTTCATGGGCTTGTGCCATTCAAACTTCAGAAGTTGAATAACCTTTCTAGCATGTTGCCATATTTTACTTTGATTTAAATGACAATGTAAATGTTGATCCATTACTGTTTTAATTACTTCACTCTAAAATGTGTTTCTCTAGGAATCCCTAGGAGGCCTTCACCTATGCAGAACTTTTCCTTTAAGACTGAGGATAGTAGAAAATGGGAGGTTTTGGAGACTTAGGTAGAATACTTTTGAGATGTATGGTAGATGGGAATGGAGGAGGAATGGGCAAGCATAAACTTCCCCTAAAAAGCATTAGTATAGTCCTCTGCTAGGGGGAATTTACTTGTTCGGTGTTTCATATGCAAAGCAGCTGTGCAACATGGGGGAAAAGTCTGGAGTTGACTGAATTGAAAACATTATAATATTTAGAAACACTTCTTGACAAACCGAATGGAAAAAAACCCCAAACAAACAAACAAACTAGTCCATAGAGTAGCTTTACATGAGGAGTACTAATATCTCAGATCTTACGTGACCATGACCATTAGGCATGTTACATGACTATGCAGTCTGATATCACATTATGGATCCCTTCAGTAATTCACCATATACTTTCAGACTTTCCTAGCAGCTGGCACCAGATGCCCTGGCCTCCCTTGCTTCATGCTCAGACAGGCACACACAAATGGGTCTCAGCTGACCTGCAGGCTCCATCATCTCCCCAAGAGCTGCCTGGGACCTCCTGGCCCATCCAGTAGCCATCCTACAGGCTCTATGGTCTTTACAGTATTCAGGTTTGATACACGGCTCCCAAGGTCTTATCCAACTTGCAAGCTAGTCCTGCTTTTATTTGAAAAAGTATTGTCATTTTCAACTGACCCACACATAACTAAAATATGATCTTGAAATTTATTTATAGAGTAAGGCTAAACTTCAACAAATATCTTATGCAGATCCACTTTGACCTTCATCTGAATCCATACAAATTTAGACGGGGAATTCGCAAATGCTAACTTTCACCTCACAGGCTAATAAACTGGACTTTTTCTGCAGCCAGGGAACAGCTATAACTAGCTGAAAACCCTCCTCTGAATAAAGCTTGTTTTTGGAGAAGCCTGTCTTTTCCCTTTATCATTAGAGGAAGCCTAGACAGACACCTTTCACTAGATAAAACTGAGACTTGGTGAATATTCATCCATTTGAACGTTGAACATCATATCCCTACCATTTTCTCGTCAGTTTGGTAGATCCAAGTCTCACAGTAGTAAAAAAAAATGTGGGGTCAACCCACCACAGTCTTTTTTGGCGC
>NW_010336790.1:0-365 GCF_000700745.2 Antrostomus carolinensis
TTGGACTCGGTGATCTTAAAGGGCTTTTCCACCCAAAACGGTTTTGTGCTTTGCTGCAGCTCTGTGCCTGCTGCCAGCTGTCCCCAGGGATCCCATGCTGGCTTGGAGCTGGTGACCCCATTGCTGGTTGGCAGCTGCCTACACGGTGCTTGGCGTTCCCAAGTTCAGGTGCTGGCTTTGCTGCGGGGAAGGGGGAGATGCTGCGGTGAGCAGGGCTTGCTCCTGTCAGGTAGTTACCAGAGGTGCCCTTGAATTTTTGGGTGTGTTTTGGAAAAAAGTGTTGCTGGAGTTGTGGGTGGCAGCTGGTGCTGAGGGGTGTCCTGGTTGTGGGTGGCAGCTGGTGCTGGGGGGGGTCCTGGGTGTGG
>NW_010336790.1:443-26524 GCF_000700745.2 Antrostomus carolinensis
CTGATTGTGGGTGGCAGCTGGTGCTGTGGAGTGTCCTGCCTTTGTTTCTGGCCCCTCTGCTGCTTTCTCTCATTTCCAGCAGCTGCATTTCCCAGGATTAGGGGAACTGTAATTAAGGCATTTTTGCTAGTGGTTGTTTTGTGACTGTTTTAGGAGTGAAATACTTCTTGAAGTTGTCTTTGAGTGGTAGTTTGTTATACTACTGCAGAAGTGGACAGGTAATCCATGGAAAAATCATGCCTAGCCTCAACAATGAATTAAAAAATCAGAAGGTGTGTTTGAGTGCTGCAGGAATGAAATGGCAGGATTCGCTCTGGATTTGTACTTCCTTGGTGGTGGGGAAGCACAGCTGGAATGTTTGTTCTCACTGTGACAGTAGTGGCCTGGCCTTGTTGTTGAAGGGTGTTGAGCACCTGGGAACTAGTGGGAAGAAGAAGGATGAGAAGCTGCTGCTTTTTGAGCTGTTTTGCTCCATTTTCAGAGGGTTTCTCAGTCCCACTAGAAGCAGTCCAGGGAAAAGCTGGGTCTTTTCCTCACAACCAGGAAATCCTGCTCCATGTTGCTGAGAGAAAATCCCAGCTGTCAGGGCTGAAGTGCCACTGCTGTGTGTGTCTTCCTCACTTCAGTCTGGTTTATTTTCTCTGTGGAGTGTGTTCCTGCCACAGGGGCTGTGTCCTGCCTTCGGATGTCCTGAGAGCAGGCTGCTCCTGCTTGGCCAGCTCACTCTGTTTGTGTTTGGGGCTGGCAAATCCATACACAACCTCAGCCACCATCCAGCATGCACCAGGGAGCATAGCAGCACGTGTCTCCTTGGCCTGTAGTTTGCCCTCAAAGTTCTGGGTGTTTTTCCTTCCTCTCAGGTGTGAGCTCGCAGCCCAGGGGTCCTGTGTGGGGAATGCAGACCTTGGGGCAGCATTTGTGTGTGTGAGTCTGGTAGTTCTTTTGTTCAAATTTGAATTTATTTTTTTTTTACTTCATTTGTCAGCAAATACAGCTGAGTGCTTTTGAGGGAGGTGGCTGGTTCCTCTGCTGATACCCAAAACACCAGATAAATCTAATTAACCATGGAGTGTTGGCCAGAGATGGCAGTAGGTGTGCTCTTCTGCTCTGAGCTGCTGATCTCCACAAAACTAAGCTGAGCCTTCTTTCTGAGAAGGCATTTAAGAGGTTTTCCTGGATTGGTTTGGGTTGTTGTTTTGGTTGTTTTTCTTATTCAGGTTTGAACAAGAATATAATACCTAAAACTCTTCTAACATTTAATGCAGGCAGCTCTGTCAACGTCTCTTGTCGTGCACAAAATGCTCTGAGATGAAGATAGAGATCTTGTGTAACCTCGTTCTGGCCTGGTGATGGTAACAGCTTGTTTATGTACTAACTACTGACCCTTATTTTTTTTCCTTTTTTTTTTTAAATGTAAAAGTGACAGAATTGTGGGAAAAATTAATAAAATGGATTTGCTAACTCCTGCTGTACAGAATAAATACCCGCAGTGGATGCTTACGCCAAGCCCAGAGGGAGTTCCGGGTGACAAGAAGGTATGTATGTCACCACACTGGGGAGGTTGTGGTGCAGGCTGGGTAATGACACGAGATGGGACCACAGGCTTTTGGTTGGAGCTGTGCCTCTGGTGTTTGTGAGAGCTCCCAGCTCTCCTGTCCTGGGAACTGTTACTACATGGAGGTGCTCCTGTGTTATTCCTGGTCAGAGTATCGTGTGTTGACCAGAGGCTGTTGCTATTATCTCTGTAGACATTTCTTCCTGACAATCTTGCAATTCTGTAGCAAAACCACCCCAGTATAAGGGAGCTTTGGATATGTTGCTCCCCCAGTATTGGGGGTTGTACCCCAGCAAGGACTGGGGATTGTTCACCTGGGTAATCTGAGAGCTCAAACAGAATGGCCTGGAGTTGCAGACAGGGGAGGTAGTTCTGGTCAGGCCCTCAGGCGTTAGATGTTTGCATGTGTTCAGTGTTTCAGAAGGCTTTGCAACTCAGAGCTATCAGAATTAATTGATCATGGAGATCATGTCATTTTCTGGTGGTCCAAGAATGTCAATATGTGCTTGGATTTTTTTTTCTACATTTATGAGCAATTCAGTATAAAATTTTCTGTTAGAAGGGACTCCCCCCAGCCCTGTGACACCTGAAACTGCTTTAACAATTAGGAAACTAATTAAGAAGACTGTTGATCAGCTTTCCTTCTGTAAAGTTGGAGTAAAATCAGTAGCATGGATATTAAAAAAAGCAAGTTGAAATCAAATGACTCCATTTGCTGCAGTACAGGTGTTGTGCTGCCTCAACAAGCTCTTGGAGGAAGGGCTCAGGTTAAACTCTGGCCCTTCATTAACTGGAGGGACTGTTCTGTTGTGCAAGTGTAAAATCAGCACCATCTTTGTGTGGGTTGTTTGGGGTTTTTTTTGGGTATGCATCTCTCCCTCCCAGGCAACTCACTGTTTCTGAAATTGTATTAGAACCTCTTTTATGTTTTGTGGCAACTTGTGGTTGACATGATTTTGTTCTTCACGTTTTACTGTGTCACACTTGGCTGTATTTGCCATTTCTGGCATCACTGCTTACTTCTGCATTTCTAATGAATCTGGAGGTTCTTCAGGATGGTCAGTGTTACCAAGTTGTGCAGTTCAGTTGAGTTTATTGGTCAGTAAATTTTAGTAAATAAGCTCCTTAAAGGGGGTAAAAAAAAAGTGAACTGGAATGTTAGGTTTCAGCTGTCCTTGTGTGTTTACAGCTGAAGTTTGTGAAGCAGGGCTCATCCATTGATGGAGGACATGGGTTCTCTCAAGTGTTGCACGTAGTTTTAAATCTGTGGAGTTCTCCTAGACCTTGTGAAGTTCCTCATGCGCTGTATCTGGCAGGATTGAGTGACGTGTGCTGGCTGAGATGTGGGACCAAGGAATTGGGCAAACAGAGCTATTGCTGCCAAAATACAGATGTGTCGAAGGATTAGAGCCTGGCCAGGTCTGAGTGACTTGAGAAATGGCATCACAAATAATTATCCATTTCTGACTATTTTTTCCCTCGAATTTGAGGTGTGCAAGTACTGCAGCATTTGAAATTATGCTGTAGGGGGGTTTTGATGCTGTCAGAAATGGATGTTTTCCCGAAGCTTGTTTTGGAAAGCTACTGGATCTCCTTGGTGGGGAAGAATCCAACTGAACTCGACTGAAGTGACAGCTCAGCCTGTGTGATTTCAGTTGGAATGCTGGGTGTTAAGCAGAGGAAACTGGGCACAAACCCCAGGGTTTTTATAACGGGGGGTATGAGGCTGTTGGCAGCTGACGGGGCGCTGGCCCTGTGTGCGGGGCGCAGTCCTGCTGCCAGGTGTCGGTCACAGTTGGTGCCAGCCTCGCCGCGGTGGGCTTAGCCACACACAGCGGCTGCAGTGGTGATCCATTCCCTGGCAAGGTCAGGGGAGGTTGGTAACCAAACCTCTTCCCAACTTTGCGTGGCAGAAGTCAGCTGCTCAGAGGAGCGTTTTGGAGGATGGGCTGCCCTTCCTGGAGTTCCGTGGCTCTGTGGTTTACAGCTACGAAGCCAGCGACTGTTCCCTCCTCTCAGAAGATATCAGGTAATAGCTCTTACTCGGGGTTTTGTGGGGTTGGTGTTGGTGGTTTTTTGGGTGCTTGGAAAGGACTTGGCTCTTTTCTGTCTCCTCCTGGCTGATTGTCCATTCTGTGTGTCCAGGGGTCAGCAGTTAAGCCAGAGAAAGCAGCAGGTCACGTTGGCCATCCTGTTACACTTGGCAAATTTGTCGTGCTGGCTGCGAGCACAAACTGAACCTCTTCCTCGTGATGGTGAATGATCCCTGTGAGAGAGATCCCTTGGTTTGTCTGGGGTGTGTGGGGTGCTTTAAAAACACCTCTCCACGGCGGGGTGCAGGTACAGTTTCCCATTTGCCATGGCTGAGCCTTGCAGTCCCTTTAGGCAGGAACAGTCCAGGCTCTGACCCAGGTTCTTGGCCTTTCCCAGGGTGGATCATTCCATGGACTGCAGTGATTCCACAGGGAAGTACGAGCTGTAAGAAATCAAATGTACATGTTCACTTATAGCTAGGGACTGTGTGTGCCTGAATAAAAGGTAGTAAATTCATGATACAAACAGGTTATTATTTTTTCCCCCTGTGTTTGCATTGCACAGCTCTTCTTACTGGGGGAAAGGTTCTATCCAACACTTGGACTGCAGTGGGATTGAGGAAGAACAGGCATTCAAGGGAATACACGCTGTTGTATCACTGTTTGCACCTGGCTTTTTCCAGAGGTGTGCTATGATACTGTCTGCATGTGGTGAGAACTGCAGAGGTTTGAAGGGTTCCTGGGAGCTTTTGGGACCAGCAGGCATTTCACCTCTTCATGGTCTCATTTTTAGAATGGTTTCTGTGCCCTGTTTGTTTAAAAGGCAAAAACACCCGTTCTGTGGTTCTCTTGGTCACCCGTAGGTAAGATGACTCCAGCCTGATGTGTTAAATACTGGTAGAGGAACAGTGATGGGTGAAGAACTTGCTTTTCTTTTCAGGCAGGGGTTACCAGATGGGGCTGCTGTTGGGTTTGATGTGGAATGGCCACCGTCGTATACTAAAGGGAGAATGGCCAAAATAGCCTTAATCCAGATGTGTGTGACCGAGGAGAAGTGTTACTTGTTCCACATCTCTTCCATGTCAGGTACTGTACTGGCTCCCTTCTTATTATTTAGGGCATGAGTTGCCCTCTGTGTCTCGTGATTGGGTTTGAACTTAAGCCTTGAGCAATAGATGATATTTCACACTGTGGATAGTAAAAATCCATCCTCCTTCTACCCTTTCCTGCCTGTAACCAGGATATTTATTCTTGGACTATAATCTGTGTGTATCAAGGGGATCATAGCCCCAGCGTTGCCCTGTGTGCTGGCATACAGTGTTGAGGGTTCTGGGCAGTGCAAAAGAAACTTACCTCAGGGTTTGTTTTTTTTTTTTTTCCTCTATGAGGAAGATTATTTTAATTCAGTTTTAAATTCCCTGATCATATAATGAGCTTTCTATTTAGTGCCACAATAAACCTAAATTTACCTGGCTGTGTTTCTTTTTAATTTGGCTTCAATAACAAACCCCTCCAAAATGATGGCTGTTGTGCTGTTTGTTCCCAGTACCTGCATTTTGCCAGGTTGGTTTTCAGAAGGAATACTGGGTGTGTGGTGTGATGCAGCTGTGGGGAGAGAAGGGGCTGTGCTCAACAGAGTCTGAATTCATTATGGATGTGAATAAAAGCTTCCAGGTAGGGAAAATAGGAATGAGGGAAGGAGGCTGCAGCTTTATAACCTTTGGTTTGAATGTTAGATTGAAGCTCTGCCTGTGAGATGTCTCTGATTTCCCAGGGGTGTGCATGCTGAGGTATAATAGCCATCATTTTAATGTTGGTGTTCAGTCCTTTGTCGTTCAGAGCAAGTGGGGTGGAAAATTTAATTGCTGGAGGGTATTCAATCTGGGAAGCAGAAAGGTACAAATGCACAAAAGAACAAGGTTTGAGGAAGGTAAGCTAAGGCACGAAGAGTCCTCAAGAGCTGAAATGCTTCTGATTCTGAAAGTGAAGGTGCTGGTATGTTGGTGCTGAGTACTGTTGCATGCAGGCTACTCAGTGTTACAGCAGCAGGTTGTGTTTCCTCCAGAATAATTCTGTAACATTTCTGTTTTTGCCAGTAGGAGATGCACTCTGAACTGAGTGACATGTCCACCTTCTCCCAGGAGCCACTGACCATTTCTGCTTATTATGCAGAATATGTTTGATTTACAGAAATGTACAAGTTGGCAGAATTAGGCAGTTGGATAAGACCTTTTGTTGTTGTTGCAAAAACCAAAACACTCCCTTCTGCAATGGGAGAAGATTAGAGAGTTCTTGGACTGTGTATAAAGGACAAAAATTACTTATATTTATCAGGGAGATTCTTGATAATTCCCATTTCTTACTTTTTTTTTCCTTGCCAGACTTTGAAGAAAATGTGGCTGGTTTTCCAGGTGGTAGTCTCTGTATAGTCCTGAACTTAGACATTTTTAGTTCATACAGTCACTTTTCTAGGAACAAGATAGTACAAACAGAGCACAAGTCCTCTGCTGGGAAATTGCCATCCTTGAAGCTTTGCACAATGGTATTCTTATGTGAAAATCCCTTGTGCAGTAAGTCAGCTGCATGTGTCGCAGGCTTTTATTCAGATCAGCTGTATTAATCTCCTCTGCAGAGGATTCCAGTGTTGTGTTATGACTGAGGTGCTTTGGCAGTGTTGTATTTGTCTGCATCTTACAGCATCAGGGTACTACAGGTTTGTGGGGTTTTAACATTTAACTGTCTCTTAAAAAAACAAAACAAAACAAAAAACCCAAAACCCTATTTAACTGTCTAATGCTTTGAACTGGACCTGCCAGTTCACAACCCACAACACAGGTGTGTGGCTGTCACTGCAGAAGTGTCTGTGTAGTGTGTCAGTGGCAGCCTGGAAGTGTGGAGATGGTTGGGTACAAATGAAATCAGAGATGCACAGTGATTGCTGAAGGATATAGACATGTGTTACAGCAGTGAAAATGTGGAATTTCATATCAGAACCAAGCCAGACACAAGGTACTGCGTGTTTGTGCACTACTGTGTGTTCGTAGGTACTGGAATTACGCTTGAGACTAAGTGGGGCTATCCAGCTGGGGATTCCTGAAGGTGTGCATTTCAATAGGATGATCTGAATTTAAAATGGAAGCAAACAGAGGGGAGGAAAAGGCTGTTTTTGTTTGAGTTCAAAGTGTCTGTGGCTGTTCCCTCCTGTAGAAAAGCAGATATGAAAGCTGCATGCTCCTGTTGAGCGCTATAACCATGACTGCTGTGCCATCAGTTGGGTGTAAATCCAAGTGTAATATTTAACATCTCTGTACATCCTTGGGTATTGTTTTTTCTTACTTAGAAAACTGACTTTTCTGGGCTTGTTGGAGGATCTGGTTGGCAAATTCTGTTATCCAAATGCTGTTGTTGGTCCAGCCCGGTGTTAACACTGAGTATGTCTCCACAGAATCTATTCTTTTGGTGATTTCTTCTTGCTTTGTTTAAACTGTTTACTGGGAATGTGAAATAGCAAAAACAGTGAAGGAATAATGTGCAAAATGGTGAAATAATACTGTGTTTGGTTTAATGAGCATCCAGTTCTGGGAATTAAAATACCTTTTCCATTTAGAGGTTCCCTTTCTGTTCTGTGATTTCATGATCTGTAAGATAAGTGAAACTATTGAAATGTCTTAATTGATTTTTTTTTCAGATGCGGAATGTATTTGTGTAATTCAAATCTTACGTTCCTGTTTGTCTGCAGACAACACACTATCACCAGTCGGTGTTTCCAGTTGTTCCCAACAGTCACATAGCATCCCAGAGTTGCTCTGTTTTCCTCTAAAAGCACAGGTTTTTGCATGTGGCCTTTGTGCTTGGATTTTGTAATTTCCTTTAGACTTACTGGCATCTTCCAGTGTTGAGTTTCTCATGTTTGGGCTTAATCTATTTTAGGTTTCCCCAAGGGACTCAAAAGACTGCTGGAAGATGAAACAATTAAAAAGGTTGGCGTAGGAATTGAGGGAGATCAATGGAAGCTGATGAGTGACTTTGAAATCAAACTGAAGAGCTTTGTGGAGCTGGCTGACGTGGCTAATGAGAAAGTAAAACTTCAAACCTTCTTGTTGTGGGAGGGAATCTTGTTATTGTGCTGTACCAAAGGAGGCTTCCTTGCCTTCATAGGAGTTCGATTCTGATAGCAAAAGTATTTGGTAGAATGAAGCAGAGATGTATTTTGGCATTTTTTTAAGTAGTTTAAAAAGAACCTTCAAGGTCTGTGACATTAAGTGTTGTCTTTCAGTGAACATTTGTCCCCTTTCAGGTCTGTTCACCTTTTGCTCTTACATGTACAGCTTTTTAATTCAGCTGCAGATGCATTTTCCTCCCTGCTTGGTGATGGGAACTGCCAGACTGGGTAAAGCTTGGGGTCTGCTGGCAGCGGTGTGCTTGTCCCCCCAACAGCTGCACCTTATAAATAAGCTGCAAGAAAGGCTGCAGAGGCAGCCTTGAAGGTCTTCCTTGTAGTCCTTCATGCAGAGGTATTTGGCACATGATCTAGAGCTGTAGAAATATCTTAGTTTCCACCTCTGCTCTCCCATGGGTGCCGTTTCCAGTGCCTGAGGACCCAGTGTTCAGAAGGAGAGCTGTATTTGGTGTACCTTGAATTTCTGTGTAGTTGGGTTTTGGTTAGGTGTCATCTGATGTAGGGAGATCTGTGCTGGCTTATTAGGCGAAAGAGCAAAATACTCATTGCCTTCCAAATCATCCTGGTATTCTTATGTCTAGCATGTCCCTTGAAGCTGTTCTGTTTTTTTTCTGTGTGTGCAAGGCTTTTCCTTACCTGTACTTAGTCTCTCCATGCACTTCTCTTTCCTTCTGTGTATTTTCTTGTTTGGTAAGGTAATAACAACAACTCTGATTGCCTGGTAGAGGATGGAGATGTATGCCCAGAAATAATGCTGCTTATATCTTTCTCTGTTGGGTGCTTTAAGTACCCTGTGTAATTAAATCACAGTGGGAGAGAGGAGGGTGTGATGTACTGTCAGCATTTGGGGCAGTGCTCTCTGTATGAGCCACCTGGAAATTTCAGTTTCTAGTGGGTTGGAAATGGTACAAATTAAACTGTGTTGTTCAAGCAATAGAAGGAACTCTTTATTTTCAGGCTTGGGGTTAATTCAGTTCACACCCCCTTCCCTCTCTTTTTTTTATATTTTATCCCACTATCCAGCTCCAGGGCAATTTTTTGTCAAGATGAGCAAGGTGATTTCTGATAGCAGCCTGACTTCTGCTAAAGAGAAAACAAACCAAAAATAAACTTGAAAGGGAAACCTGAGAACATAAAATAAGGTTATATGTAAAGGCTTGATGTGAGGGGGAGGGCTGGGGAACCTAAAAGGAGCAGTTAGTGTTTTGGGTTTTTTAATACCAGATCTAAGGGGATGAGCTGATAACGCTGCACTGCTCTGCAGTTCCCCTTCTTTGGCAAGCGCTTGTGAGTTGGAATAGCAGAAGGCTGTCCCCTTGAGTCCTGGGTCCTTGGGCTCAGAGGGAAAGTTTCCCAAACTGGCTGTTAAAGGACAATAGCATGTGGCAACTGTGGCTGACCAGTAAGATTTCAAAGGCAATTGGGAACCACAGTGTGGTGGGGTGACTGCTGGAGATGTGTGACTGACTGCACACTGAGCAGTGGTCAGTGTAGCCTGAGCTGTGCTCTCATGCTTGTGCTTGGTCTCAGACTTACCAAAGATGAGAAAACACTTCCAGGCAGACTTTGGTATTCCTGTGTTTATATTAAATAACTCAGTGGTGTTTGATACTGAGTTTCTCAAATTAGAAAGGCAAAATTATAGAAAATTACAGAAAGAGAGAAGGGTTACTGTCTAAGCCTGTGGCTTTTATTTTCTCACCCCAGAGCCTACATGGTACAGATATTTCCTATTTTTGGTAGCGTGACAACACCCCCTCACACTGCATGGACTCACCTGGCCCTAATGCTATCTTGACAATGTGGGTATGTCCTCTAACAACATAGTTTCAGGGCAGGGAAATACAGCTTTCAAATGGCCAAGTAACCTTTTAATATGGTGAGAGCAGAATTAGGCCTGGAGAACAGTTACTGCTTTGAGAAACCAGTTCTTTCTGAATAACCCGGAGCTCTTTGCTTTCCACGAGGGATTGAGTTTGCTTTGCTGCTTTTAGGAATGTGTTCTGCCGGGTACAATTGCTTTCTGCTTTAAACAAGTCCTCTGTTTTGTTGGTTTGTTATGTTTTGTTTTTTTCTTTCCCCAGCTGAGATGTAAGGAGATATGGAGTCTAAATGGTTTGGTAAAACACCTTTTTGGCAAGCAGCTTTTGAAGGATAAATCTGTCCGCTGTAGTAACTGGGAAGATTTTCCACTCAATGAGGAGCAAAAACTGTATGCAGCCACAGATGCCTATGTACGTACAAGAAATGATCCCCATTCCACCTCTACCTGTAAATTCCTTCTCTCATGTGCTGTTAGCTGCTGGTTTTTAATGCCTTTCTGCTACAGAACATAATGAACATGGGAAGACACTGAGGTCTGCTGTGATATGGGATAATAAAGGTGAAAATGCCACCAAGTAGGTTGCTGTCCAATTCCTTGTCCACTTCAAATTTATAAACCTCAGTGCTCATCCAAAGCTTCATATTATCTTTGCTGGAGGTGGTACTGCTTGTACCTGACTTGGTAACTGGTTTGGTTGCTCAGATCACTCGAAGAGGATGTTGTGGTGAACATTGTATGTAGAAAACTTAATGAAGGTGGAAGAAAAAACCCTGTTCACAGCAGCTTTGAGTCTCCCATGAGGTCTTTACCTCTTCATGTTTCATGGTGTTGCAAGATTTGCTTCTTTATTGAAGTCTACTCAGGAAGCAGAGCTCCTGGAAGTCCTTCTCTGAAAGTACCGAGTAACCAAGTGAGTTTTGATGGAGCAGGCGGGTGATTTTCCTGTTTCTCTGTATAGAATAAGCTGAAACTGTGACAGTGTGGTTATACCACATGGGTGTGATGTGGCTGACCTGCAGTGAAGTCCAACAGTCGCTTACGGAAGTAAAGATGGGGTCATTATGTTTTGGTTCCCTTGTCTGCAGGAATTCACTCTAGCTGGTTGGCACTTTTAAATGTGTTTTCTCCTGGGGACTCCGTTCATTTCTCTCGAGCTGCTTATGAACCAGAATCCTGCTAAATATAACATGTGAGATAAAATTAAGAAGCAACTTGGAAGAAATACAACCTTCTCCACCCACTAATGTAGCAGAACCACAGTATAGATTACCAGGAAGAGTTAATTGAGTTGCATATTGATTTCTGTAGCTGTGTAGAAGCCTCTCTTCTTTCTCCATTTTGAGGAGAGTGTAGTTTTCCTGCAGCTCTGTGCAGAGATTTACCAATATGCTGATGGATGCTGCCTGCTTACTGGGAGAAAATTGGCTTTTATGGCAGCAAAATAAAATGGCCTCAGGCTTTTATTTCTGTGATGAGGTTAGATAGAGGAAGGGAAGTGGGGCAGTGGTCTCAGGTTTTCTTTTCTGACTGGGGAAACACTGCATATTTTCTAGTGCAGTTAAATGTTAAACTGTGGAGGGTTTAGCAGCTGTTAAGACCCAAACCAGGGAGGGAAGGAGCTCTGGCTTTATTGCCTAGAGCACCTGCTGTAGGCACCTTTTCCAGGCAATGCCTCTTCCTTGCTACGCTCTGTTCACCTGGCCTGCCTTTTGGAGCCTCAGAGGAAAACATGAGGGAAGAAATTGTTTCTTTCTCTGTCCTCTTTAAGATGCTTTGTATAACATGTGGAGCCTAATTAGCACTTTGCTAGCTTTAGGCTGCATTTTCCTGTTAGAACTTATTATTAGTATCGAGGGAAATATGAAGCACACAGATTCTATTTGAGCAGGTTTACAGCTATTCTCTTGGAGCACTACAGAAAATGTGAATGAAGTGGAGTAGATGGTGAGATGAGAAGCGGAGTACTTGGAGCTTACTATTTATAGCTAACTTTGAGATAACCACTGCTGGGATTTATATCAGAGTACGTGGATCCTAAGTCAGGACTTTGCCTTTGTGGAGCATTCTGCCAAAAGGTAACCTGGTTGTGAGGAACAACGCAGTGAGGCAGGTGGCTGACTGTTCTTGGGCATGGGACAACAACCTGAAACTTGATGTTCAGAATGTATTCGTGCTGTAGGGTGCTGAACTAATTCTTGGGGTTTTGTTTCATCTCTAAGATGTTTCTCAGCAGACTACTCAGTAATATTTTTTTTTTTTGCAGGCTGGCTTCATCATTTATCAAAAACTTAAAACCATGAATAACAGGGACCAGCAATTTTGTGTGAGAAGAGGTAAATTATACACTCAAGCATAAGGAATTTATTCAATGTACAATTGAATATTCTATTTCTCAACAGCTTTTTTCATAGTATCTTTGTGTCAGGGTTGTCTGGCTTCTTGGTGATGGGAGATTGCTTTGAGAGAGACCAGGCTGTAAAGGCTCTTAGGTGGACTGGGTTACCATGCTGTGTGACTGTTTGCCATAGGGATGTAGGAATGCAGTCTTGGTATGTTGTTTGTTTCTACTGTATACAGAGGTGGTAAGAATTCCCGCTGTCATTTTAGTTTATTTCTGGAAATAATACACTGAGTTAATTTTGGTTCTACTGATGCATGGACAAAAACCTAGTTGAAAAAAAAATTTAAGACCACGAAAAAACACGTTATGAAGTAATACTTTCCTTGAGGTGTGTTTTTTGTTTGTTTAGGGCAGCTTAACATTGTGTACTTTACTAGAAAAGTTACTCTAAAAATCTTAGTTTTTCTTGCATTTCATGCTTCATAAGGCAAGTTCAGTATTGTGTCTATCTTATGTTTGTAAAAGAGACTGAAGGGAGTTTATTTCCTGGTACTGGCCAAATTTTACCTTTCTGTCAAAGACAGAAGTAGCAGTGTTATCACCTTCATATGAGGTGCAGTTTTTTGGCTTTGGTTGAGTCAGCATATCTGTGATAGCAGCTCTTTTCTGGAAGCTCGAGGCTATTACAGGGGAAGGGTCACTTTGTTTTGTGTCCTTTTCCCCTGACCAAGTGTAACGGGCCACTGGAAGAGATGCAGTGCTGAAGTAGGTGGGAGCTTGCCCTGATTCTGTGCAATTGATTTTTAACTGCTGGAAGAGGCTGTCTTATCAGGTGTACATCTTGTAGGAATGTGCCCTGGTTTTTACTGATTTGCATAGAGATGTTAGACCTCAGTTATTGTGTAATAACTCTGATGGTGCTTCTTACAGGTGACGTGTTGTCAGAGGGTGTGAAGGAGCGCTTGGCTTCACTAGCTGAAGAGATAACGGACCTGGCTTCTCGTATCCCTGACTCTTCTGGACCGCTGGAAAACTCGCAGAGGTTAGACTTTTGCCAGCCTGTCTCTACCTTACCTGCGAGATCAGTGTTTTGTTCCTGATCCCTGAGGTCCCACACAACACAATACACATGTGTTAGCAGCTGTCTCAGATACCTGTGTGTTCTTTCCCAAGGAAAGCAAGCACAGCACATTCGATGGGAAAATACTGTGTGTGTTTGTAGGAACGTAGGTTTTCACTGGTCTAATTGCAATGGGTTTGACACTGAACTTTGCTGAATCTGTTTGTTCTTGCTGAAATGTGTAGCAAGACCTTCTTTCATAAGTGCTTGGGACTCTCGCATGTCTAACCACTAGAAGTCTGGAGACTTCCTACAAGCGTGGGGGCAATACCCCAAACAGTGTTTTTGGGGAGTCTTCATAGGTTTTCTTTACTGTAAAGAAATTAAATTTTCTTTCACAGAAGTGGAATGCCAATTGCCTGTGAGTGATGAGCCTTTATAGGTTAAGTTTTGGACAAACTCTTCTATGGAGAAAGGGACTTATGTAGAATCCTCTGTTCTGCTTGTAGTTAAGATGTATGTAGTCACTCCCATTATAATTTTGATTTAATTTCCTTGTTTTATCTTCCAGGGCTATAGAAATAATAGCTGACGTATCAGAAAAAGTACGTGCCTTGAGAAGAACGCTGTTTGGGTCACGTTCCCCTTCTGTATTGGAGAGGATCCGTGGTGTAACTCCAACAAATCTTGAGGCAGAGTCAGCAAATATTGAAGCACAAAAAGTTCAAGTGCCTGAATTTGCTGGACAGCTTGAAGCTGACTTCAACATCTGCTCTGATGCGACGCTGGCTGGCCTCTGGGAGGGAGATAGTAATGGAGAGGAGGCAAAGAGAGGTAGCGCTGTTGTGGAAGATGGGGCTGCAGCAGCCAGCTCTCAGGACAAAGCAGACAGAGATGACTTCATGTCACTGGACATAACAGAACAAGAACTTCAGATGTTGGAATATCAGGCTGCACAAGAACTGGTGAACGAAGCTGTGCCTGAGGTAATGAGACAAGCCCTCCTTAATCATGGACATTCAGCAGAGGAAGTGATCTCATCCTTCATTTTCCCCCAAGGTTTAAAAAAGCTTTGTTTCTGAGAGAATATTAAGGTGGGCTGGAAGAAGGGATCAACATCTGGAAAATAACTGTGGAGATAGTCAAGCACTGAGCTGCTCTTCAGCTGTGTGGTTGGAAGGGTTAGTACTGAATACAGAAGCTCTAGATAGTCTGATTACTTTTTCTCTTTCGGTTGCTAACGTGTTATCAAAGAACTTCTTCCAGTATGGGCACAAATTCTGCATCTCCAGAGCATCTCCAGCTTGGTCACGAGTAAAAAGCAGATATGTTTGGAAGGCATCTGTAAATAGCAATCCTTCTAGTGACTGCTGAATGTGGATTAATGCCTCTTCAATCAGATTATAATTTCCTTGTGTTCCATGTGTTTCTCACATCTGGTGATGCTGCTGTTTCTGTATCTTACTACAGGGCCTTGTTATGTTGCAATATTTCCTTCAGATATTTTCTTAACTGAACAGGCTTCAGAGCTGAATGTTGAGCTTAGTTACTTCTGTTTTACAGAATGGACAGAAGCTTGAAGGGTTGTGGGTCAAATAGAATTAACTTTGCTGATAAGAAGAAAATATTTTTGTTCTTAGGAGGCACATTCCACGGACAACGAACAAAATGTTTCCTGTGTCATTGAAAGCGATGAAGAACTGGAAATGGAGATGCTTAAAGTGAGTTCCTTGGGATTTTGGTTTTTAATTTTTCCGGGGGTGATGATGATGATGCTATTGTGTCACAGTGAAGTTGAGTGTAGTTGAGGGGAGAGAATATAAAGCAAAGCAACCCTGTTTACAGCTCAGTAGGAAGTAAGGCTCAAAGGTCTGGGGAAAGAAGTTGAGTTTTAATCTATGGAAGGACCAGGCCTCTTCTGGGTGGTTCTCAGTGCTGCGTGACTGTCCTGCATAAATGCAATTTTGGTCAAAAAAAGCTAACTTGAGTAGAAGGGATTTAATGAGTGTTCCTCCAAGTACCGTGTTTCAGAAACAATGAGTGTAACATGACATTGGGATCCCATCCTTTCTATTTCTGTGAGTGTAGTATGTTAAACCCCTTCTGCAGTGGAACTTGTTACTTCATCTAGTTGAAAATAAAAAAAACAAGCAACCAACCAAACAAAAAACCTCAAACAACAAACAACCCCCCCCAACCCAAAAAAACCCAAACACAAAAAATCCCAAGTGAAACAGCCAAACGTTGGTTTTATAAAATAACAGGCTTTAAGTAGATTAAAACTCACTTATCCCTATATCGTATTACCTCAGACATGCATTTTACCTACTCTTCCATGCTCCAAAACACTTCTTTCTCTTGATTTCTCAGTCTTTAGAAGATGTAGATGATTCCAAAGGAGCTGTAATGGAAAGAGAGTCCAATAAAGCCAGGAGAACTCCTGACACAGAATTGAATGTTGTGCTAGATGGTGATGAAGATGAAGGCGTTGAGGAAGAAGAGGAGGAATGCTTGGGTATGTTTTATATTATAGTGCATGATGAAACAAGAAAAATCCCTGGTCTGTAGAGGTAGATGTGGAAGCACAGAGATGTTTTGTGCTTGGTTTCTTAAAGCACAAACTTAAAGCTCATCTGGGCTTTGAAAAGAGATCTGTATGTTGAGGTGAAAATTTAAAGGTGTCATAGGCAAAGTGTAGTTGACTCCTGCCATGACCCACAGATGTTCCAGATGCTTAATGGGAGTAAAACTGATCCGGAGATACAGAGGTCATGCAGAATTGAGGGGACCTGTTCAGAGCACAGCAGAGCTGGCCCTGCATGCCTGTGTTCTGTTGTCCCACTGCTGCTGCTTAGTGGCAGAATTCTTACAGAATTCTGGCTTGGGAGGGATCTTGACCGAATGCTTTGGAGCTGCCCCTGTGGAGACAAATTAAATGGGGAAAAGAAGCTGAAGTGAGAGTTAAAATACACCTTGACTGGTTTGGACTGTCACTGGTGAAAGCTTTCTTTTCTCATGGTGTAAGTTAGACTGTGGACCTTGTCACTGGAAGTTAACAGGATCAACCAGCAGAAGAGACACTTGCTTCTGAGCAGATCGTGGGCTGCTAGATGGGGATGGATGAGTTGATTTTCTTTACTCAGTACATCTCTAAGCAATAGCCAGGCAGGCTGTTACAGGCCATGTGTGCCTGGAAATGTTTTCTGCTGCTGGTGTTAATTATATATTTCAACAGAGATCAAGATCGCCTTGTGTGTCACTTGTGGACTGTGACTTCGTTATGAACTAGCAGTGTTGGGCATTGAGTGTAACTTAAGTAGGTCTTTAAAGGCATGCCTAGTAAAACATTTCTAGTACCTTGTTTGAACGTGTTCCAAACAATGCAGCTGTGCATTACAGTGCTGCTGCTTTATTATCTCATTAATCAAGGCACATGTTTCCCTCACACAGTGTCTGTGAGGAGCCTGTTTGCTTTTTGAGTCCTTTATTCTATCCCATCAATATCTTAAGTGTTTGAGGTCTCGCTTCTCTGGAGTTGCTCAAATCCTAGTCCCTGGGCATCACTAACCATGAGTAGACTCTTGTCAAGGCAGAGCTTTCTCTTTTTAAAATTTAATCACATGTGAGGTTGTTTCTTTTCTTTCCCACTAAAGACCCACTGCTGCCAGTGCCTAGTGAACGACACATCACATGTCTGAAGACGTATTTTGGGCATTCTTCTTTCAAACCGTAAGTATATTTTCTGGTAAAATGTACACTCTAGGATTCATTTTGTTTCCCTTCTTTCAACTTGGGTGATTTCTTTTTATTAGTACTTATTTTAAAACCACTAACAAAATTAGGAACTGTGCAAAATCCCCAGGAAAAGAAAAGCAGCCTTTGCCACAACAAGCAGTCAAAATGAATCGGTGGGGATGTGAACTGCAATACTGCACTCTCACAGGAGAGGATGAGTTTCCTGACTCTTCTGATGGCATGTCTCCTGTGCTTGAAGCTTTGCTTTATCAGGTCTAATTCAGGAGTTGTAAACAGCGAGCAACGAACTGCAGGGATGTTACTCTGTGATAAACTTCCTTAGTCTTGTTATCCTTCGTTACGTGGCTCTAATTAAGGAGGGACAGGCTTCTGTCTGCTAATCTAGTGTGGGGTAATCACAGTGCGGTACATGCTTGTGTACTGGAGCATTGCTGTTAGAGTGCTGAAATTCAGGGGGCATGGTATGGAATTGTCCTGGATGACTGGTGGCAGAACACCTTTTGTGCAAGACACAGCCTAAAAACAGCACTTGGGGGGAAGCTGTTTCGCTCAATTAAAGTATTTGGTGATCTTTTGGAAACAGGGATGAGAGGGTTATTTTAATTGACCACAGTTGTGCACGCTTGAGAGACCACAAAAGGATGAAAACTGTTTGACAAAATCAAGCTACTGTTTAGAACCTCTTGTGCTGAAGGTAACTGTGGTTTTCACAGTGTTTATGGATCAGTTATTAACAAGAAAGTTTGTTAATAACTCTATATTATATGTTATTATAATATGTTATATATGTTATTATATTATATGTTAATAACCCTCTATCAGGCAGCTGGAGGAGTTTCTTTAATCTGAAATTCAAATGAACATGTAGTTTCGTAAAAGTTACATGTTACGTGTGGTGGCAAAAATCAAGTATTCCCCTTTCTTTAATTTAAAGAGTCCAGTGGAAAGTCATCAATTCTGTTTTAGAAGACAGAAGAGATAATCTTGTTGTTATGGCAACTGGTAAGTTACCTTTATATCCTATAAGAAGCAGTGAAAAATATTTTCCTTTTTGAGGAGAGTAGGACTTGAGCTTGGAGACTGTTCAGGTAGCTCAGAGGAGCAGAGTGCCCTGATTGAGGCTGTCTAAGTCTGAGCCATCTATGCTGGCTACTTGTTTTTCTGTCCTAGCCTTTGGCACTGACCTTGGTGTAGGGAGGTGTATCGAATGGATGCTGACTGTGTTTATCTTGCTTCTTTGTTCCTCTCCTAGCAGAACAAATATACCTCTTTTAGGGCTAAACAAGGTGTTAGAATTGCCTTGTACAGCTGTATGTTACAGCTGCACAGAAAACATAATGTTTCACTTCTGCCTGTTTTTTTTTAAGGCTATGGAAAAAGCTTGTGCTACCAGTTTCCTCCTGTTTACACTGGATGTACAGGAATTGTCATCTGTCCTCTGATCTCCTTGATGGAGGACCAGGTGCTGCAGCTGACGTAAGTAATGTGGTAGTAACAAGCTGCTGCTCTCTTGCCTGTGGAAACCCACAGATTGTGCTTGTGGCATTTCTGGGTGTCTGAGGCTGCAGGTTTGTACAGCGAGCTGTTTGTGTGTCAGCTGTAAAGCATACGTTTCTCAAGGAACACATGCACACTGTGTAAATAGTCGAAGATCACGGTGTTTGCCAGTTACACGAACCGTAGGCTGAATTTGCAGAAGATCTGTGCTGGTGGGTGGTTCCTGAAGGTGGATCCTGCTCAAACATTTTGGGATTCACAGGCTTTTTTTGTGCAGACCAACCTGATAGAGGAGCTTCACAGAGGGCTTCAGCCTGTAAGAGTTATGTTAAAACTTGGTAGGGCTACCTTTGGCCCTGAGAAGTAACATCTGAACAACATAGAGCTGGAAGCTGTAGGCTGTTCTGATGAAAGTTATGGCACAGACTTTTAAGATGGACACTGGAGTAACTCTCCTAACACCTGGGCTCCTCACTTCTTAAAAGGCTTGATAGGGGAAGTAGTGGGTGACATGGAATCGCTCTTATGTGAGTGGCTGTAGATGTTGTCAATCATCTCAAAGATCAATCTCTCTGATTTTAATATGTGGTAGTGCTTTTTCTGCATCTACTTAATCTGTTATAGCAGCTCTTCACTTCTGACATTGTTTTATTTAAGCTATGGGAATCGTGCTGAGTTGTCTAGTTCATTCTTCCCTTGTCAGACTTGGAAAGAACAGGCCTTTTGTGAAAGAGGGGATATAAAGATTTTTTTGAAGTAAGGAAAGTCAATGATGTGTGGTATTTTCTGCTTCACATCACGGCTCTGTGCAGATGAATGACTGGACAGCCTGAGCTGGCTCTATAGCCAGCTCCTAGACTGAGTAGTAATCAGCAGGGTGTCCATATGCGTTCAGCTGCTGCTTTGGCTTTAGTACTGTTTTCCTCAGTGGAAAGGGTTTATTCACTACCTTCTCAGTGGGCCATTGGTTTTCGAAGGCTGAGGCGAGTGAATTTCTACAACCAAATACAGTTTAGTGATTTGTCTGTCAGTGTGGGAACAGTTCTGCTGAGGACTGAAACGTGGAGGAACGAGGGAGGAGAAGCTATTGAAACAAAGGACTGTGGAAAAAATGCAGTAAATGACCAAGGTAACAGGACAGGGCTTGTGGGCTCTTGAAAGAGGTCAAGTATGAAGTGGCTGAGCTGGTAAGCATAGTTATTGAAACCCCATCTCCTGAAAAGGAGCCACCTGATGAAAAATCAGCATATGTGGCATCAGTAGCTCCCAAAGGATTGAAGAGCAAGGCAAAAAATTGCAAGCTGGTAAGGCTTACACCTAACTGTGATCAATTGTGTCAGGTAATAGCTAAAGAAAATACACTTGCTGTGTCGTCCTCTTTTGGATGTTTTATTAGTAAATTTAGCTCTTGTGCAAGAAAAGTGGTCTTTATTCTTCTCATTACTTCTTGCACTAATGAAGTGTGTCTGTGGGGGACAGTTGTAGGGTAAGTGGAAGGGATTTCGGTGGCAGGAAGAGCCACTGCCCACTCTTGCTTTTTCAAAAGCTTTTCCCCCAAAAGTTGTTGGAAGGAAAGTGGTCTCTGGCCTTACAGCTTGAATTTCCTTTATGAAGTGCTGGCATAGGCAGAAAGCTACAGCAGAAGGCATTGAGAGGAAATACACTGACTGTGCTTTTTATTTCTGCAGGATGTCAGGGATTCCAGCTTGCTTGCTTGGTTCGGCTCAGTCAAAAAACATCCAAGAATGCATCAAAGAGTAAGTCTTGGCTCCGCTCTCTAGGACTACCCTTGCTGACATAGGTGTATTCAAGAGGAAGGATGTCTCCCTGATCTGTCATCACTGAAAATCTTGGTTCTGAGGCAGACCTGGAACCTGGCAGTCGGTGATATTACTTGCATTCACCCAGGCTGAGCACGTGGGAGGCTGTAGCCAACTTTTGTGTCCTCTGCCTGGGGAGATGGGGCTTGGTGACGCAGTTTTATGTGGGAATTTATACATGGTTTTACACAGGCCTTAGACCTCTGTTTGTCAGCAAGTCATGGTGACAGTCTGTTCTTGTTCTCAAGGCTAGTGAATCTCCATGCTGTTCTTCCTTTTCCTCTAAGGATGCGTGCTGCCTTGTTTTCCTACTGTTATAGAATGCTTTGTGGTCTTCACTTCCTTCCTTTTGTTCTCTATCCAGGAGTCTGTACTTGTTCTCACTTGTATCTTCTAGACAATTATGGTTTTGTTTCATTGGGTTGAGTTGTCTAGGGCTTTTCCTTCTGTGACAGTGTATTTTCTTGAAATTTCAGGGGCCAGTACAGAGTCATATATATGACTCCAGAGTTTTGTTCGGGGAACTTGAAGTTACTTCAGAATCTTTACCAAACTGTTGGTAAGTTGTAAGGTTGTAAATAAGTTGGCAGGCAGCTTAAATTCATAATTATGTTAAAATTATGAATATGTTAAAACATAATTATGTTTTTAACCCTTGAACACTTTTCACCAGTTTCTTACCGCTAGTGAACTCGGAGGCTAGTGTAGTGACTGCCAGTAAATGGTGTCAGAAGATCCTGTCAGTGGTGAAAAAAAGATGTGAGTAGTGTCTTCAGCGTGGTCTTAGCACGAGATCGTTACACATGTTAATGGGAGCAGAGGTGCTAAAACACTGACCTTTAAATCACAGGATGTGATATGTAAATCATGGAATACTTCAGCCTTTTAGTTATTCCAGTCTCTCTGATCTTTGTCAGAATGTAATAATTAAGTTGTGTTTTGAAGCACTATAGTGCATTTCAAAAATCATCTTTTCATCAAAGATGATGCAGCTGATGCATTTCATAGTAGGGCACAAACTCCAAGAAACTTTTTTTCTAATAAGGAAAGGAGATTCTAGTGCTGTACACAGGCAGGACTGTTTCGAGGCAGACAAGCCACCTGAATTTCTGTGCTCCTGAGAAACTGTATGTGTGGCCTCTGACACTGGGGTGCTTTGAGTGTGCAGGTTAGGATGGGGTATCTGTGCTGAAATTGAGGGTTTCCTCAGACTCAGGAAATGTAAGGTTATTATCCAGGGTTGTCTTTAACTCCTCTTCCCTCAGTTTTCTGGACTTGGACTTTTGTTCAGTGAAGACCTGAGACACTCAGGCTTTGCTTTACAATCCAGAAAATAAAACTAATGACATCTGTAATTAGCACTTGTGCCTGTTGCTAAGACAGTCTGAGAAGAGCGGGGTTGGTGGGAAAAGGTCCTGTCAGAAGTGGGACAAGATTTTGACCTGTTCTGGGATGTTGGAGATTTAGAGCTTGGAGAAGGAAGCAGAGCTGGTGATGGGGAAGTCGGTAACAGCTCTTGGGCCTTGTTACAAAAGAGGCCACTGTGAAAATGGGCTTGGGGAGCTGGTACAGCAGAAGGCATGCTAGAAATAAAAACTTAGGGAGGTTGCAGTCATCTTCTCAGGAAGGCTTGACACTTAACTGCATGGGATGTTTGTGTTTTGTGACTTCTCCTGTTGGTTTGTTTGCCTTGTTAACGTGTCCATGCTGTGGTTTTGTGCTCACCAGGTATTACCCTCATAGCTGTTGATGAAGCTCACTGCATTTCTGAGTGGGGCCACGACTTCAGAAATTCCTTTAGAAGTTTAGGTGCATTAAAGAAGGCTCTGCCGTCGGTGAGGTTTTGATATGTTTGCTTTCTAATATAAGAGAAGGCTCCTGTCTCATTTTAAATGATAGTTTGAAATACCAGTCTTTGGGTGTTGCTCTTTGGGTGTACTTACACGCTGCTTTGCAGTTGGTGCAGTCCCTGTCAGAGACCAAGCTTTGTGGGTGTTTCCCAAATACTGGAATGAAGGATCTTCTGAACCTGGACCACCAGGAACTTCTGAAAATTAAATTGCTGTTTTGTAACCCTGTGCTGTGGGAAATGATATCTTAAAGCTTCTGGCTTAATATTAAGAGAGATATTTTTTTAACTGGCTGGCTGAGCGGCTTGTAAGAGCATGCAGTGGTGATTTCTAGGCAATCCTAGATAAAGCCCTGTGTTTCAACACTGTTCTGTCCCTGTAGCTAAATATTTACTTTATTTTTCAAATAGCTGAACTCATCCAGTGATCTTAAGAAGATTAAAGTGCCTGTTGACATGCTACTTTAGTTTTGATTTTTTTTTTTTAATTAAAAGAAATCTGAGGGGTCCCAGACTTAGTTTTCTGCTCTTGATTGCAGGTTCCCATTGTTGCTCTAACGGCAACTGCAAGTCCATCGATTAGAGAAGACGTAGTGCATTGTTTGAACCTCAAGAATCCCCAAGTCACATGTACAAGTTTTGACAGACCTAACCTCTACCTAGAAGTTGGACGACAAAGTGGAAATATCCTTAGGGATTTGAAGCAGTTCCTTACCAGGAAAGGAAGGTAAGGGTTTAAGTGTGTTTTTGTTCATCCCTCAGATATACTTTGGTATCTTGGAGTTTCAGTAGTGTGTACTAAGAACTTGTCGCGATCTTGCTAGTCACTCGTGTCATGTCCCATGTTGTTGTGCCCACCTCCCGGGTGTTTTGTTTTGTTTTTTTTTAAAAAAAAAGCTTTTGAGGTGAGGAGTGATGGACTTTGGCTCTTTGCTTGTTGCGATCTTCGGGGTCATTTGATCCTCAGAGGACCTGCTGACACTGTAGCAATTTGAATTATTACAGTGGATTAGCTGTTGGTTAACTTCTCAAACAGTATTTTACAAAATGTTTGAGTCTTGTAAGTTGGTTTTTTGTTTTTTTTTTTTAATCAAGCTAACCTGAGCAGAAGAATTGCAGTCTATTTTTCTGTTAGCAGACCCAGTGGTGTACCCATTCTGGCCTGATCTCCTCATTGCAAGCTAAGACATAAGCCTCCACAGCAATGTAAATGGATTTCTTATTGCTCATTTGTACCTTGTTAAGTAACCATAGAACTGTCAAAAGTGACAGCTGTAAAAGCATATTTCCTGGTGACATTAAGGATATTGGGAGGCCTTATCTTGCTACTTCTACAGAGACCAAAATCTGCTGTGTTTTGCAAAATAAACTTAAGACCACCAAACAACTTTCAAGTCTACATTTCCAAAGGACAGATGACGTGGTGGATCTGGAGTCGACCAGTAAAAACCTGTTTGAATTTCTAAATCCCCAAGAAGGTGAACTGCTGGAAAAGCCATGTTGCCTTTTCAACTCGGTTCAGTTGGACTTGCTGTGGCAGGGTGGCTTCTTCTGTTGTGTGTCTTCACGTGTCGCTGTTATTTGTAGCAGTTCTGCGTATGAGTTTGAAGGCCCCACCATCATCTACTGCCCTTCGAGAAAAGCCACCGAACAGGTGGTGTCTGAACTGATCAAACTCCAAGTGGCCTGTGGTGCCTACCATGCTGGTATGGGAATTAAACAGAGGAGAGAGACCCATCACCAGTTCATGAGGGATGAAATCCAGGTATGCAGGGATCCAAGTCCAATTGTTCCTATTTGTAATTGCAGAGTTCCTGTTCGAGGAAAGAATTGGGGAATATCAGCATGAGTTTCCCATGTAGTCTGTCTCCAATTTTGGGCAAAGAAATCACTGGTTTATGCTGACAGGAATAGCATTCCTGGCTTAAGTTTCAAATTCCTTTTAAGTCCTTTAAAAAATGCTTCACATCTGAGGAAAACAGTGGTAGCTAGAATGATATCCTCAACAAATTCTGTGAACTGCTGCCTTATTCCTGCAGCTAATCGGGCAAAGAGTTACTCTGGGACTTGTTGTGTTCCTCATCAGGATAGGCTTCGTGCTTTTTGTTGGAGAAGAGCTGCTTGAAAACATTCTAGCATTTGGCACAACACATCATCGCTCTCACATTTATAATCCTATGCTCATGCTCTGACCAAAATCAGACTTGACAACAGTGCTGTGGGAGCTGAGTGTGAGGGAAAAGCCACTGTAACTAAGGCTGAATTCTGAGTCCGCAGCAAAAAGCTGTCACCAAGTGTGTGAGCATTAATCCAGACCTAGTCTTGATGCTCATTTCCAAACATTCAGCACGTCCCTCTTGTTTTGTAGTGCGTTGTGGCTACGGTGGCGTTCGGAATGGGCATCAATAAAGCAGATATCCGGCTGGTTATTCATTATGGTGCCCCGAAGGAAATGGAATCCTATTACCAAGAAATTGGGAGAGCTGGTCGTGATGGGCTTCCCGCTTCTTGCCACGTCTTGTGGGCTGTGACAGACCTGACCTTTAACAGGTAAGTGGCTGCAGACGACTGCTTTGACACGGATAGCCAAGATCTTCTATGAGAGAGAGGAGCAGGGTGGGTTTAGTTGGGAGTGTGATGAATTTGGCAGAATGGTTCTGAGTCCTTTCCTGCGTGCACAGTGCTAAGGATGCTGTGCTTTTCCTGGAAGATTACCTACAACTGTGGTAATGTTAATGAGTTTGTCCTTGTTCCGTTTTTGCTTTATGAAGATGCTTAGCAAGGCAGGCAGTGATACAACCTGCTCACTTGCATTGCGAGCCATCTGACATGTTTCTGCACCCATCTGACCAGGTTTTTAGCCCTGTTGTCACCCCTTAAGAGTGCTGATACTGTAGAATAAACTTATATCTCTCCATTATCTAGATGTCTAAATGGAGAAATACATTATTTTATTTCTGGGCAGGGAAGTCCTGTTTGTAGAGGTCTCCTGTTAACTTTGTCCACAGCAGATGTAAGACCATAGAAATGTCTGAATTCAGTCATTTGAACTTGGCTCTAGCAGACAGCCAGAGTCTGTGAAACTGTGTACTTCCCTGCTTTTCCCCATGCCATCCCAGACAGGCAGAAACTTGGTGACCTCAACCGTGAGCTGGAATGGTGTTGCTGTGTTCATGTGGTGCCCAACACTTGCAGCATTGGCTTGTTTTCCATGCCACGTGGTGTAGATGGTAGTTGAGGTTTGGCTCTTGCAGCAGCTCAGATCATGGGCAGAGTGAGCGCTCCACGCACACATCAAGTACTCTTGCTGTTTTCATGGTTGGATGCTTCCAGTGACTACTATGAGGAATAATAAATAAGACATCGGGTAGATGTATACTAACATGCTGCCCTCAAATTTATTAAAAGGGTGATGATATTTGAGTGTATTTTGTTATCTGGCAGTGCCATCGATGAGAATTTGCCAGGGTTTGTCTGGAAAACTGAAGGCTGAGGGAAATTGCCCTCTCTTGATGCCTTTTGACTTTGATACCCTCCTCTGTGCCTTCTAGCATGGATTTCTGAAGCTTAGTAGCTTGAGGGGTTGGAAGCAGCTCTCTGTCTCTCCTTCTGCCCCATCTAGAATGATTGTCATGTGTAGAAGAAAACGAACAAGGTGCTCTTCTGAGAATGCCCTGTGCTCTAGGGTTGAAGATTGTGGCGAAGCAGGCAGGCAGTTCAGGTCTGGTTGCAGTGGGGTTGTTCTTTCCTAGCTGTTTCTGGTGAATTTGACTGAGACAGTTCTCTGGCATATTTAATTCTTGGTGTGGGACAGGGAGTAACAGTCATTTTTTAATGCTCTTCATCTTTCCTCTGGGCTGACAGACATCTTCTCAGTGAGATACGCAATGAAAACTTCCGGCTGTACAAACTGAAGATGTTGGCAAAAATAGAGAAGTACCTTGTGTCAAACAACTGCAGGAGGAAGTGAGTGCTGGAATCTGTTTAATGCTTCATGTCACTTCAGTCAGGTTTCATAAGAGTCGTTGCATCTTGGTCATGACTGGAGGTTGTAACTAGAAGGAGTCTTATACTCACAACGTGTTCTGCCAAGTTGCTTTATATTTAAAAAGCTGTATAAAAAAATACAGCCTTCAGCATTTTCATATATATATATATATATATA
>NW_010336791.1:0-524 GCF_000700745.2 Antrostomus carolinensis
ATCTCCTGAGCTTCTTCTCTTCCTCCTTCCCGTTTGAGTGGTTGGTGACATCACCACTACATTGGTGTCACCATCTCCTGACCTACATCTCTTCCTTCGTCATGGTTGGGTGTTTGGTGGCATCACCACCAGGTTGGTGCCACCATCTCCTGACCTACATCTCCTCCTCCCTCCCGGTCGCTGTGGCACCATCACGGACGCCGGTCCCGGGTCCCTCAGCACCATCTGCTGCCCTGGGCTCTTGGGTCGCTACGTCACCGTCACCGTCCCCAGGCGGGAGGAGCAGTTGGCTCTCTGCGAGGTGGAGGTCTACGCTGTCCACCCCGAGCTCTGAGGGGTGACAAGGGACCACAGGGGTGTCCCAAAGCCACCCCAGGGCACTGGACAGCCTTTGGGTGACACCACGGTCACCCCAGTAAATGTTGTCGTGGTCCCTGGTTGTTGTCTCTGTCCCCAGGACATGCCATGTCCCTGAGATGGCTCCTGTCCCCAAGATGTCCCATGTCCCCAAGATGCCACATACC
>NW_010336792.1:0-822 GCF_000700745.2 Antrostomus carolinensis
GGAGGAGAGGCCTGAGGATGGATCTGGTGCTGCCCCCGGCACCAGCTCCAAGCACCTCTGGCTGGTGAGTGCTGGTGGTGTGGCCGGGCTGGGGACACCGGGGCTGGGGACACCATGAGAGCATGACCATGGGCACACAGCAGCGCAGCACGAGGGCACAACGTGGCTGGGGGGGCCCCATGGCCTCTCCCCTCCCTCCGCATGGGATGTCCTCTGCATGGGATGTGGGGCTTGAGGCATGCTGTGCCATGTGCCCTGTGCCTGTGCCAGGAGGCTCTGCCTGTGCCAGGGACACTGCCCATGCTGGGGACACTGCCCATGCCAGGATGCTCTGCCCATGCCGGGGATGCCCTGCCTGTACCAGGGATGCCCTGCCTGTATCAGATGCTCTGCCTGTGCCGGGCATGCTCTGGCCATACCAGGAGGCTCTGCCCGTGCCAGGGATGCTCTGCCCACAGCCCAGGGGTGCTCCGGGCCATGCCCTGTGCCCCAGCCCTGTGACAGACGTGGCTGACATCCCCCCCTGTCACCTGCAGGAGTTCAGTCACCCCGTGGAGAGCCTGGCCCTGACGGTGGAGGAGATGATGAACGTGCGCCGGGTGCTGGTCAAGGCGGAGACGGAGAAGTTCCTGCAGAGCCGGGAGCTGTACAGCAGCCTGCGGAAGGGGAAGGTGGGAGCGGGGACTGGAGGGGGCTCAGCACCACCCTCCCGGCCCCCGGCTCTCACCCCTCTCTGCCCACAGGTCTGCTGCTGCTGCAGGGCCAAGTTCCCCCTCTTCTCCTGGCCGGCGGCGTGCCTCTTCTGCAAGCGGTGAGCACCGC
>NW_010336793.1:0-1007 GCF_000700745.2 Antrostomus carolinensis
GGAAGGATATAGGCAGGAGGCAGGGTGCAGGCAGGGTGCAGGCATCAAACAGGGTGCAGGCATCAAACAGGGTGCAGGTAGCAGGGGCTCTAAGCCCAGTCCCAGGCATGGGGCTGGTGAGGGACCCCATGGGGGTGCCTGGTGACACAGCCCCCAAGTCGATGAGATGTCGGCAGCGGGTGTCACATCCGGATGCAGCAGCGCTGGGGGATGGAGGGACAGGGGACGTGTGTTTGCACAGAGGAGGGCAATGCCACTCAGCCTCTCCTGCTCCAGGCCAGCGGGCAGCTCCACAGGGCTCAGGGTGCCCTGGAGTTTGGGTTCTCCCTCCAGTGACCCCCGTGCTGGGCAGAGCTGCTGGCCCAGGCTTCTGCCTGCTCCCAAGGACATGGGGTTTTTTTTCCCTGGTCTGAGTTGGGGTTCACCCAAAAACCCCCCATGCCAAAGAGAGCTGGCACCCTGCCGGCATCCCTGCAGAAAGCTCTTCCATGAGGTTTTTGTGGTGCCAGGAGCAGCGTGACCAGAGCCTGGAGTGGGGAGAGGGACCCCAGCAAGGGACAAGGGAGAGAAGCCAGGAGCAGAAGCTGGGCAAGTGACTCACAGGAGGCAGAGGGCATATGCCCCCGACACCGACTCGCTGTCCCGCACCAGGAAGCAGCCGTCCCGCCCGGCCTTGGCCAGCAGCTCCTCTGCCACCACCTGGCTGATGTCCCTGTGGTACCAGCCTGCTGCTGCCATCCTCTGAAACAGCAGGACGTGTGCTGTGCTGTGTCCCTGTCCCAGCCCCACATCGGGGCTCAGCAGCAGATGGTGGCCATGGGCTGCCCCATGGGGACACTTGGGGAAGGTGAAGGTGGGGGTGATGTGGGGGGAGCAGCCCCCTGGTACCCGAGGGAGCTGGTGGCTGGAGGTCCCAGCAGGAGATGGGCAGCTGCCGAGGTGCTGCTCATGGGGACGGGGTGCCCCAGGCAGCGTGGCAGGAGCAGGACACGGGGGGCAGCTGGGGG
>NW_010336794.1:0-4749 GCF_000700745.2 Antrostomus carolinensis
AGTCTGTGATTCTATGATTCTATGACATAAATCTCATGAAACATCATCCTGTTTGGCCTGACAGGCCTCCAGGTTCCTACCAGACTGCACCTGATCGCATCCAGAGGTGCTACAGGTATTCCCACCGCAGGCAGGGAAAGAAAAAAAACCCCCACTGAGGTCCAACATAGCCAACACCACAATTAACACATTGCAACGGGAGCAGTTGCTCTCCAAACCTGAATTGAAGTAACCTCCATTTGAAAATTCAGCCAGAGCTGCTGCAGCACACATTATATAAAATAATTATATCATTTAATCCCCTCATATCCCTGGATGAAACTCCTATTTGAGAAGCCGAGGAGCAGGCTGTGGACCAGACGGTTCATTGGATTTGTGCCACTCCAGCAACAACTTAGAAAACTTTTGAGCAAAAAGACAGCAAAGAAGAAGGTGTGTAATTCTGGACTTCCTTTATGATACCAAAACAGATGCTACACCCACTCTGTGTGCATTTAATGTGAATGTGTTGCTTGATTAGGAAAAAATAAGGTATTAGAATTTCCTTTTTAAATTCCTACTGTCTTCTGCTTCTCAGCTGGCCTGTAATTCATGTTGGGAATTCCAAGAAGAAGTGGGGGATGGATAAATTTTCCCCCACACCCTGGCTCCTCAGAAACTCACTGTCATGTGGAATTAATTACTGACTTCTTTCTTTTTTTTTTTTTTAATACATATAATTTCAAGTTCATGCTCCAGAATCTCTGATTCATAGTAATAAAGGTTGCACAACAGCAGGATTGTGTAGAACAAAGGTTAATTTGAGGCTAAAATACCCCTCCTAAGGAAACACAAATGGAAACACACGCTGGTTTCAGAGACAGCAAATACCTGCCATGCTATTGATCTTTAATTTCTCATTTCAAGATTTAGAAATTCTGTGTGTTTAGACAGAGAAAGCAAAGAACTAGTCAAACCCTACGGTTTCTGGCCTGTGATTCTCTTGAGATGTTCCAGGCTCATTCTTCTGTGTTACGTAACAGCTTTGTGACACCTACACCTTCTTCATTTAAACTTTAACAGTTTTTAAGCAATATCAAAAAAAAAATCAAAGATCAGAACACAGGTCTCCACACCAACCTTAGATATTTAGAAACCAGAGTTAGCTCTTTCTCTAATTCCAAAACTAGGAGACAGTTTTAAAACACCACTTTTTAACTGCTCGTTTTTATCTTTTCAGCTTCTCTTTCAAACAAGCAAGGACTGGAATCGTCCTTTCTCGCTTCAGTTCAGCCCGAGAGCCTGACGCACTCGCAGGGCTGCGGCTTTGGGAAGAATACCATATATGACAAGACTCCAAACAACATTATAAGATCTGGCAGCCACGAGATCATGCTCAAAAACATAAATGAAGCAAGAAAAAAAGCAACAGAGAAGCAGAGGAAAGACGGAAAAGCGACGGGAGAATAAAGAAATGGCATTTTCTAACCGTGAAAAATGATTACTGAGGTCAAAACTAAAGCTGTTCCAGGAGTTTCTGATTAAATTCTGCTTTGTTCAAAAATGCTGACCTGCTGAAATCAAAATGATTTGGGGAACACATCAATCTGATAGGACTTGTTCCTGTTGGGTCATTTGCCTACTTGTTTTACTAGAAACCTTGGCTCCTAGACAGCTGCTCAGATGGGCTACTGGGAAAGCCAGATTCCCAGGCTCCCCAGAATCTCAGTATTAAAAGAAATTAATTATTGATACAAGGCTATGTTATGCATGTTTGCCTTATCAAATTATCTGTAGCTGTGCCTGTAGCATGGGAGTAGCACATCTGATATGCTTTAATGATGTAAAAAATCTCAGTCAAGCGGTAGAGAAGCCAAGCTGAGTAATGCTCCTGCTCTGTGCTCCCTCTTGCTAAAAATGTGAAAATAAGGAGGGAAATAAGAAGTGCAATGCTTCCCTCCAAATGTTCCATAGAAGTTTGAACCAGTTAAAGCTTCCCCGTTTCTATTAGGCAAATCATTTGAGCCAAACACTCTGTCTGCTCTTATGAATAGTGACTTTGTAGTATAATGCATTTACACGGTGAAATCATAATATCCTGGGCATTTGGAGCTGTATTATGCTATAAAAACGAAGGCCAACTCCCTTTGGCTATTACATTTTTGGATTGGTATTTGATCTATTAAGTTTTGTAGCTTTTTTTTTTTTTTTTCTGCTCAGAGGGATCCGCAGCAGAACAAGTGGCAGCTGTTGAGCGGGGATGTGCGCTCTGCATTTTTGCACCAAAGCCATTAGGTGGTGCTTGAAACAGAAGATTGCAAGAAGGAAAAGCAAAATCTTGTGTGCTGCCCAGGCAGCCTGCTTAATAAACATTTAATTCTAGTAATTTTTTTAATTTTTTATAAAGGAAAAAAAAAGGGGAGGTAAAAAAGAAAAAAGTTTGTTCTAGGATTCAGTTTAAAAACCTGATTTCTAGACCTTGGTAGAGGTGAGTAATTAAATAAATAAAAAAGTCAACTCTTCCTTCTGCCTCAAGCATCTCTGCTGACACACACAGGCACACACTCCTTTAAATAAGCTTCTGATATTTCAGTGCTCAGCCAAACTTCTGCTCATCATGCCCTAGATCTCTATCGCTCTCCTAGGTTGATAACCGGATTTCCAGTAAGTTTTGAGTCAGAGATTGAAATATTATTTAATGTACCAGCTCCAACAGGGGTTTCCAGGAAAAACTGCCCAAGTGCAGAGCGGCATGAATATTTTTTACATAAGAAAGAACTCACTTTAGCAATTAGGAAGAAGTCCTGCTACTGCATGGAAAAGCAATAGCTTACTCCCTTTCCTCTACTTCAGCAAACAGCTACAGGCAGTCCTGATTCGTAAAATGCTCTTTTCAGATATATTTATACATTTTCATGCCTTCCCTTTAACATTGCATTCATGGAAACTGCCCTGTGATAAGCACTAAGAAGAGGCCATCAATTAAATAGCTGCATCCTACTAGAGATAGATCCCACGCAACCCATCTGTCCAACCTTGGGCTCCCATTCTGTTATTCTTTTTTTTCTCCCTTAACCAACCCTTCAATCATTGGCATTCCCTTCTCTTGCAATGACCTGTAAATATTTCACAGCACTTTACCTCCATCTTTCCAAGTTTAGCAAAAAAATTCAGCAAAAAATCCTCCCAACACTTTTCTTACCAAGGTTGGAAGACTCCAAAACAGCTGTAGCAGATATGATCCCTGGTTTGGTCCAACCTCATGCCATACCCCTCATGGTAACAGATAAGGATGTTCAGTGACTCTGTCCTCGTGTGCCCTTCCAGCCACTGCCCACAGCCAGTGTATGGACTGCCTGAGAAATCCACTATATCCAGATCATCATGTTTAGTAGCCACAAATAAATTCAGCAGTCAAATTTTGACTAACCCTTCAGACAACTCCTGACTTCCACCTCCACCCTATCACACCAAGATCCACGGTTCAATTATACCTTGTGAGAATAAGCACTCCTTTTATTTCTTTCTAACCAGCTACCTTATAATTTCAATTCTTGCATTATTGAATTATCATGAAATAATGAATAATCATTCTTTATTCATGTTCTCTGTGCCACTCTTGATTTTACTGCAACTATATTTTAACGACTCTCACAGCAAAAGACAAAATAGATGAAGGTAAAGAAAAAAATAAATCCTCCAGTAACTGTTCATGAAGCTATTTAGAAACCTACAATTTGCTTATGTACTGTAATATGTAAAATAAAAACAGAGAAATTAAAAGTTGAATGTTGTGCTTAACAAAGGCAGAACTGCTTGTCACTGGACTCAGAGTTCATAAATCCCGGGAAGTGGACTAAGCAGCTTTCTCACCTCTTCACAAGTTATCTCAAATACCAGGAGGTGGGAGGTAGTTGGACAAAAGATATAAAGTGAGGCAGCTGATCCGTTTGAAAGCCTCTCTTATTCCTTTTGGGCTTGAGATTTCACATAAATATTTCTTTAAATGCAGACATCTATGTACAAAAACTAACATTGGAGAAGCTTCCAAAACTTGGCTTTTAATTAAACCCATGAAAGTATAATACCCATACTGAATAAGTATCAAAAATAGAGACAAAACTGAGAAAATATGCAGGCATTTTTCTTGGGTTTTGTCAGGCACTGCAAAGACAATTAAGTTTCTTTTCTTCACTATACATATAATACTCAGAAGTGAAAGCTTAATTAACTTGTCAGAAACTATGGCATCTCTTTTCTTGAGCTGATGAACCCAACTTCCACAAAGACTTGAAGGGAAAATAAAAAAACTAAATGCTCTAGCTGAAATACCTGATCATGCATGACATTCCTGTCCTGTAACACAGTTTGTCTGTCATTACCAGAGGCTTTTTTATCCATCTGAGTGAGCACACTCTTTTTCCATTTGTCTGGGAACGTCTCAGCACAGAAGTGCAATTGCTGTGAGACGATGGACGCTGCGTGATGTGCTGAAGGACTGAGACATAGTGGCACTAATTATATCGTACAGCACCCACTTTTATCAGGCAAAACCTTAAAGTTGTAGCAAAATATCCTTGATCATGCTGCTTTTCATGTCAATAAAAGGCCCTGAGCTCTCCAGTGAGGGGCAGACACAGCAGTTGTGAAAGCAAAGTTGGTTTTACCCCTAAAAAATACAATATCCCCACTTTACTGGGGAGACTGAGTGGATTTGAGATGCAGGAATCACGGAGTCACAGAATTCCCTCAATTGGAAAAGCCCTTTAA
>NW_010336795.1:0-203 GCF_000700745.2 Antrostomus carolinensis
CCAGTGTCCTACCCCTGTGGTGGGGACCCCGGCTGGAGAGTCAGATCTACCCGGGCACTGCTGGAGCTGCCCAAATCCCCCCGGCTGTATCTGGGCAAAGGGGGAGCTGGGGGTCCGGCTGGCATGTGAGCCACGGCCGTACCCCCATGTGTGCCATGGACGCGTGCACGTGTGTGTGTCCCATGTCCCCTGTCCCTCCCGTC
>NW_010336796.1:0-355 GCF_000700745.2 Antrostomus carolinensis
TGGTGCAGCCCCAAAGGTGGGTGTAACCCTGGGAGATGGGTGCAGCCCCCGAAGTTGGGTGCAGCCCCAAAGGTGGGTGTAACCCTGCGAGATGGGTGCAGCCCCCAAAGTTGGGTGCAGGCCCCTGAAGATGGGTGGAACCTTGGGAGATGGGTGCAGCCCCCAAAGTTGGGTGCAGGCCCCTGAAGATGGGTGTAACCCTGCGAGATGGGTGCAGCCCCCAAAGTTGGGTGCAGCTCTGTGAAATGGGTGCAGTCCCCGAGATTGGGTGCACCCCTAGGAGATGGACCCAGGCAGGATGTTTCCCCAGGAATTCTGGAGGGAGGGACGGTGCCACCCCACACCTGCCCACACC
>NW_010336797.1:0-3222 GCF_000700745.2 Antrostomus carolinensis
AGGTGTGGTCAGCACTACTGTTTGCCAGATCTCGCTGCCTGCACCGCCGGCTGCCCGCAGTCCCTGACTCTGGGGCTCGTGCCGATAACGTGCGCGCGGCGAGGACTTTGGCGATAGCGTTCCCGATGACATTACCTTGTCCCCTGCATTCTTCCGATGCCACACACGCCTTCACTCGGGGGGCGCGGGCGGGCCTGGCGCATGGCGGCGTGTGCAGATGGTGCGCAGGCAGCTCCGGGAAGTGCTGGTGGTCTCCTCCCGGGGGGACTCATTGACATATCAGTCACATAGTTCTGCATAATTGGGACTTGGATGCAGCCTCTCTTTATGTTTCCTCTTGGCAGTTGCCAACAACATGAAGCACTCCTGGGTCAAAATGACAGCCTTTTGTTTACTATTCCTGCTTATGTGCCTCATTTTCTTCAAGGATAAGAGCTCTTTATAGGAATCTTTATTGTGATGAGGTTAGCAGAGAGAAAGATTTCTCTCCAGCTTTCTCTCTCTCTTTCACAGCTGATTAGTGGGGTCAGCCCTCAGGGACAGCGACGTGGAGCTTGAATCCAGCACCCGCCTCGGGGTCCACCCAGCCACAAGCGGTGTCAGCTCCAGCACAGTCCTCTCCCGCCAGCCCCGGCACCATGCAGCCCCGTGTGGGGCACCGCTCCCCTCCGGCTCACAGGGGCTGCGGGGAGGGGATGCCACCAGCCTGAGCAAAGGTACCACCAAACCCAACCACCCTGGGATCTTGGGCAGGAACTTTCCAGGAGCACACACACCTCTGAGAATGCTGTTACCGTCCCAGCCGTGGTGGCCCATCCTTCATCTGCCCTCCGCAGCGGTGATCAACCCCATCAGAAGTGCCAAGAGCAATTCTTGCACCTGTACTTGGCAAATTAAGACATGAGAGGCTTGTGATGGTCCAATAAATGGTGACCACCAGTCTACTGCATGCAATGGACTGGTTTTCAGGTTTGAACTCCAGAGGGACAGTGACAGGACAAGAGATGAGGAGAGATGTGAGAGCAGTCGATGAGAAGATGGGGAGAAACTTGGAATAGACATGGCCAGTGATGGACATCAATGGAAATCCTTCCCCAGCCCTGGAAGACACCCCATAGGACCATCCCAGCAGATCTGTCACCCATTGCCGTGCTGACACCAGCACCACAAGCCTGGGGACCCAGCCTCACCTTGCAGCCCTGTCCCAGCCAGTGGCCGTGGGGTGACAGTCCTGGGAACAGCGACTCTTTTTAAGAGGAGAGCAGCTTATCCTTGAAAGTTACTTTCCGAAGGTCAAGAGTGGGGCTGTGACAGAGCAGCCTGACAAACGCATCTCCCAAAGTCCTTGGGCCCGATAATGTATGTCCCATGCAATGTTGACACTAGTGATCCACCAAAGATCAGGTTAACAAGTTTGACGTTAGTGACAGCGTGATTTGTTCAGCGCTGGCTCTGAATTCATAGAGCGCCTGGCCTTCGGTGATAAACTATTGCCCTGCGCACACGAGGCTGTGGCAGTTGTCACCAGCCGGAGCACCGAGATGAAAAGGAAGCAGAGCTCTAATCAAAATACAGTGGTCAGTAGAGGTTGAGCTGAAAATTAAAATGTGCTGGTATTTTTCCCACTCCAGCCTTGCTTTCCAGGCAGCCCTTAGCGCCAGCGTGGGGAGAGGCCGCCCCATCATCCTGTCGCCTCTGCACGGCTCCTCTTGCTTGGTTTGAAGGTGAGGACAAACCCATTGCCCCACGTGTGTGAAGCATCCCCTGTCACCTCCCAGGGACCTGCCACTGCTGACCTTCAGGGCCTCCTTACCGGGAATAAATCCAGGGCGGAGCGATGTCAGAGCTGCTCGGGCTGCACCGCGGAGGAGGAGAACCACTGTAAATAAGGAGAACTACCACAGCAGAGAGGGCAGGAGATGAGCAGAGGAGTGGGGCAGCACGGCTGGTGCTTGAAGTGAAGAGAGGACTTGACAGACCCTCTAGAAGGAGCAGGGAGGGCGTAGGCAGGGTCCTGCAGCAGGGAGGGGAGCGGGGTGAGCTCAGGTGGGATGGTCACCCTGCAGTCCAGGGCTGACCACAGCCCTGGTGAGGTCCCTGGAGGTGCTGGGGAAGGTGGAGCAGGTCTGGGGTCACCATCAGAGGGGAGCAGTGCCTGGGGTGGGAATGGGGAGCCGATCAGCTGCTCTCCCTCTGCATCGTCCCAGCAGCCCGGGTGCTGCTGCAGCCTGAGCCCGCCCTGTTGAGAACATCTGGCTTCCCCATGGATGGTTCCACCACACCACAGCCGGGTGTCACAGTGAAGGGACAAGTGATGATGGAAAAACACCCCAAAACCAGCCAGGAAAGGAAACCAGACTCTCAGCCCACATCCCTCTGCCTGGGGGGGGACAGGCTCTGCCCCACACAAACTCCTGCAGCTCTGTTCAAACCCAGGAGCTCCATGGGTGACAAAACCCTTCAGCTCAGGAGCAACACAGAGAGGGCTCCATCCGTGTGTGCCAGAAGGTCGACACTTCACCGCTGTCTCTTTCCCATAAAATTTCCCATTATTAAAATAAGTGGGGGGAAGATAAATAAATAAATAAAACTCCTGAAGGCTCTTAAGCACAAGAGCTCCTAAACATGCAAAAGGAAGAATTTCCATTTTTGTGGGTCTAGCAATGCATAAAAGAGCCAGCAGCCCCACGGGAGCGAGCAGCGGAGCACAGGGGCCGGCTGCTCACTTGGAGCTGCCTTTGTGGCGGCAGCAGCATCTCCCTGAGGGGGCCTTCGTCTGCGCTCGCTAATGGGTGCGGAAATGCAAATACACAACGTGCTGCTCAAGTCTTTTAACGTGCACCCACCTCGGTGACAGGAGAGACCGTGAAATGATTCCTGCAGTTTCTCTCTGGAGCACGCTGGTCAAGGATTTCTGCTGCATTTGCTTGTTGGGATTGTTTCTCCTGCTTGCAGCAGCCGTCGCCGCGCGGGTCTCCTCCTGCTGCTGGAACAAACCCTCCTCCTGCTGCCCCCGCAGCCACAGCTGCCCACCCAAAACACCGCGCGTCCCGTGGTCGTGTCACATCGAACATGGTGGAAAAAACCCATCCTCTGCCTTCTCCCCTCCTGGCCTGGGCAGGGGAAGGGGACCACGGCACGTCTGTCGCGTGGCCGAGTCCAGGAGACCATGCAAACCTTCACTCTCACGTTGCTCCTGCTCATGCCACACCACGAGGTGCA
>NW_010336797.1:3281-3626 GCF_000700745.2 Antrostomus carolinensis
CGAGGTGCAGGACACCCCTCAGCTCCTGCCCTGCAGTCCCCCCAGCCGACCCTGTGCCAGTCCACGCTGCCAGGGCAGGGCTCGTGCACCCACCCGAGCCCCCAGCCCCACCAATGGCACCAAGGCCTCCCCCCGACCCCCGCACCAGGACCAGCACTGGGTTCCATCACCCTGATGACCAAGGGAGACGAAGGGGGAAGGTGCAAACGAACAGCAGACGCCACCGGTGCAGAACAATTCACATTTATTAGTTCATACAGCTAACACTTGCTAAACATGCGTTCAACACTTATTGGTCACATTTCCACAGGTAGTCAAGTCACAGAGCAGCGGAGCAGGGGCAGG